>NW_020174917.1:552844-621563 GCF_003031525.2 Neophocaena asiaeorientalis asiaeorientalis | reverse complement strand
AGGTTTTGGATCATTGTGTTTTCATTGTCATTTGTCTCTAGGTATTTTTTGATTTCCTCTTTGTTTTCTTCAGTGATCTCTTGGTTATTTAGTAACGTATTGTTTAGCCTCCATGTGTTTGTGTTTTTTACATTTTTTTCCCTGTGACTCGTTTCTAATCTCATAGCATTGTGGTCAGAAATGACGCTTGATATGATTTCAGTTTTCTTAAATTTACTGAGGCTTGATTTGTGACCCAAGGTGTGATCTATCCTGGAGCATGTTCCATGTGCACTTGAGAAGAAAGTGTAATCTTCTGTTTTGGGATGGAATGTCCTATAAATATCAATTAAATCTATCTGGTCTATTTTGTCATTTAAAGCTTCTGTTTCCTTATTTATTTTCATTTTGGATGATCTGTCCATTGGTGTAAATGAGGTGTTAAAGTCCCCCACTATTATTGTGTTACTGTCGATTTCTTCTTTTGTAGCTGTTAGCATTTGCCTTATGTATTGAGGTGCCCCTATGTTGGGTGCATATATATTTATAATTGTTATATCTTCTTCTTGCATTGATCCCTTGATCATTATGTAGTGTCCTTCCTTGTCTCTTGTAACATTCTTTATTTTGAAGTCTATTTTATCTGATATGAGTATTGCTACTCCAGCTTTCTTTTGATTTCCATTTGCATGGAATATCTTTTTCCATCCCCTCACTTTCAGTCTGTATGTGTCCCTAGGTCTGAAGTGGGTCTCTTGTAGACAACATATATATGGGTCTTGTTTTTGTATCCATTCAGCAAGCCTGTGTCTTTTGGTTGGGGCATTTAATCCATTCACGTTTAAGGTAATTATCGATATGTATATTCCTATGACCATTTTCTTAACTGTTTTGGGTTTGTTTTTGTAGGTCCTTTTCTTATCTTGTGTTTCCCACTTAGAGAATTTCCTTTTGCATTTGTTGTAGAGCTGGTTTGTAGCTGGTTTGTAGAGCTGGTTTGTAGCTGGTTTGTAGAGCTCTCCCTACCTAGGGAGAGCTGGTTTGATGGTGCTGAATTGTCTTAGCTTTTGCTTGTCTGTAAAGCTTTTGATTTTTCCATCGAATCTGAATGAGATCCTTGCCGTGTAGGGTAATCTTGGTTGTAGTTTCTTCCCTTTCATCACTTTAAGTATATCGTGTGACTCCATTCTGGCTTGTAGAGTTTCTGCTGAGAAATCAGCTGTTAACCTTATGGGAGTTCCCTTGTATGTTATTTGTTGTTTTTCCCTTGCTGCTTTTCATAATTTTTCTTTGTCTTTACTTTTTGCCAATTTGATTACTATGTGTCTCGGCATGTTTCTCCTTGGGTTTACCCTGTATGGGAGTCTCTGCGCTTCCTGAACTTGGTGCTTATTTCCTTTCCCATGTTAGGGAATTTTTCGACTATAATCTCCTCAAATATTTTCTCTGGTCCTTTCTCTCTCTCTTCTCCTTCTGGGACCCCTATAGTGCAAATGTTGTTGTGTTTAATGTTTTCCCAGAGATCTCTTAGGCTGTCTTCATTTCTTTTCATTGTTTTATCTGTGTTCTGTTCCGCAGCAGTGAATTCCACCATTCTGTTTTCCTGGTTACTTATCTGTTCTTCTGCCTCAGTTATTCTGCTATTGATTCCTTCTAGTGTAGTTTTCATTTTAGTTATTGTATTGTTCATCTCTGTTTGTTTGTTCTTTAATTCTTCTAGGTCTTTGTTAAACATTTCTTGCATGTTCTCGATATTTGCCTCCATTCTTTTTCCGAGGCCCTGGATCATCTTTACTATCATTATTCTGAATTCTTTTTCTGGAAGGTTGCCTATCTTCACTTCATTTAGTTGTTTTTCTAGGGTTTTATCTTGTTCCTTCATCTGGTACATAGCCCTTTGCCTTTTCATCTTGTTTACCTTTCTGTGAATGTGGCTTTTGTTCCATAGGTTGCAGGATTGTAGTTCTTCTTGCTTCTGCTGTCTGCCCTCTTGCCCATTTACTTCTGACAACAGTCTGCTAGGATAGGTATTTGTGTTACCATTTTACAGATGAGCAAACTGAGGCTCAATGAGATCACAATTTATTCACTCATTCACTTATTCAACAAATATTTTTGGATTGTTTCTTCTGTACCAGCCAGACTAAAAGCTGCCCATTGACTTCTTAGTCGCTAGAGACTGTGGTCATTACCTTATTCTATTCTAAATCTGTCCCATGAAAACAGATCCCCCAAATTAGAGACATCCCATGGACAGACTCTTTTTAAAGAATATGATATTAAAGGGAATGAGAGGTTTTAAAAACTATATAATTCTGACTATGCAAGTGAGACTAATTTAAGTGAGAAGGAAATGAGATTGAAGGTCAGGATACCCAAAATAGCTACAATATTAACTCGCTCATGAACTCAGATTTTTAAATATACCAAATAAGCTAGAAAGAGCTCATGACCAAGAAAAAGTACAGAAAATAGTTACAAATCTGTAAGACTTGGGTCAGAATGGTTGTGGATGAATACAAGGTAAAGTTTTATACATGTTCAAGATCACCACAAATAACTAGAAAAATTGTGGAAAGGGAAGGTACATGTCTGCTGTTCAATGAAGCTATGATGTTAACAGATATCAAAGAAAGAGCCAGCCTTTTCTTAAATTCAATTTGTTTCTATTTTCTTCATCAACAAAATGGTTTATAAATGGAAAAGAATAAAATGTGTTACTGAGAGGTATTGGAAAAGCAAAACATGAAAAGAGATAGTAAGTTATTACTTGGAGAATTCATAAGAATTTAAATAAGTTTAATTCTCCAAACCCAATAGAATTGCATGCAAGGTTAGTGAAGGTTTTTTCCCTTGTGACCATGGAGTCATCTATGAAAATTAAATGATTTAACCCAGAGTCCTGAGACACAGGAGTTGCAATAAAATAGTGAGCAAAATTATAAAATGCTTATACATTAAGGCTCAAAACATAAGAAGCATTGGTTGGCTAGAGCTTTGGCTGACAGGAAAGATAGCTTCCTAGAAAAGATATGAATTCCTTAAACATCAGGCATCAGCCACCACAGCATCGACGGCATTGACAGCAGAGCTGGCCCCTTTGGATGGCAGAGTTCTCCATCATAGAGCCCTTGGTGACCTCATAGCATGGTTGGCCCTTTGGTTATCTGCAGCTACAATATCAAATGACCAAAATGGTAGGAGCATCTTGGTAACCAGGAGGAGGAGTTCCTAGAAGACAGGTGAAAGTGCCTTTGGGAATTCTCAAAGGAATTTGAAGAGACGTGTGTTTTTTTTGTTTTTTTTTTTTTTTTGTGGTACACGGGCCTCTCACTGTTGTGGCCTCTCCTGTTGTGGAGCACAGGCTTTGGACGCACAGGCCCAGCGGCCACGGCTCACGGGCCCAGCCGCTCTGCGGCATGTGGGATCTTCCAGGACCGGGGCACGAACCCGTGTCCCCTGCATCGGCAGGCGGACTCTCAACCACTGCGCCACCAGGGAAGCCCTGAGACCTGGGGTTTTTAAGAAATTGGTAGGAGCAGAGCATTAACATTCTATTTTGTCACTATTGTTACAGGTGTTCAGTCAAATCCATTCTTCTTGGTTTTTCAGGGAAATTATTGACTCTTTTGTGAGCCTATGCCGCTGATAGCTGATCTGTATCTTTTACATTTTAATAGAGCATTGCTATAGGATATTTTGATCCAAAGGGATGAGCTCTTAATGGTAGACATTTAGACCCTGCAAGAGTATGCCTTAGCAGAGGACCATTTCCCTGAGCCTCTCATATCTCATAACTGGGGTTCCATCTTTGCTGCCATATATTTTCATAATGTCTATATGGGTCCTCCATCTCTTTCTCTTCATTAGGGCCTCTGAATTATTTTCTGACTTCCACAATGGTACACGCCAGTTGAAGTAGCATGTATAGATGCATATGTAAGATCTGGAGGCTCATTCTCTTCACACTATTTAAGGAGGTGCCAAGAACACACTAACTGGATTGACTTCACATTTCAGATGTTTAACAAATGTTGTGAGCCACAGTGTGTATCTCAAATGTATATTTATACAGTTGAGCACCATAGAATATGTTTTCAGGTGCTATTTTAAACAAGCTGTCAAGCCTAACTGGTTTATCTTGGGGGAGCAAAAACAGTCCTTGTTTCAAATGCCATTTACAAACCTTGTGAGAAGCATTCACTAATCGAATCGATTGAGCAGTTTTAAGAACATGGAGTACTGTGCTATCTGTTCAGAAATCCAGACCTTAGGTCTTTTCTATTTAGCATTTGGGAAGGCTGTTTTTAAAATTAAAAATCAGTCAATTAACAGATTGCCTCAAAATTTTTACAACTGTTACTGTGTTTTCTTACTTTCAAAAAACCAAACTAAATTGATTTTTAGTCCGTATATAATATAGAGAGTAAATATCAGATTTTGGGTAAAGTTAATATATTTACCTTTACATTGTTCTCCTTTTATTAGAGGATAAGCAGCCTTAAACAAATATCCCAAATTTCTAAGGTTAAATCTAAAGTAATTTTCATCTTAAACATAAAGCACTAGAATTCCTAAAGTAAAATTTTACTTATTACATTTAATGTTAAGCTTCTTTGTGAGAGAATTAATGGAGTAGAGGATTAACTTTGGAGCAAGGGAGGCTATAGCCAAGGGTAACAGGGAAGGCTTCCTGGAGGAAGGGGGATTTGAACTAGGCCTTGGAGAATAAAAGGAATGTCCACAGATGGACTCAAACATGAAGACATTCAGGAAGGAGGGTAAAATAGAGAAAAATCTAGGCATGTCCATGAAATAATGGCTAATGTGATGTAGAATAAAGTGTATGTATGTAAGTAGTAGGTCCAATGGAGGACCTCCCACAGCAATTCAGGAAAGAAAGAAAATGTTGTAGAGGCAATGTATCATTTTGTATATTGATTCATTTGTTTGGCAACTGTTTATTGAGCACTTCCTACACGCCAGATCCTGCTGTGGGCAATGAGAGTATTAAGAAGGGAATGTGGAAAGAAATGATGAGAGGTCTTTGGATAGAGTACAGCCACACATTAGTATAAGATATGCAGGAGAGGAGGAAGTCCTCAAGAATTCAGAGGAAGATCACCGATATGCACTAGAGAAAAGTGCCTTCCACTGAAGCCCAAGGAGTTAAAATGTCTGAACAGAAAAAAAAAAAAAGTCCTATAGCATTGACTTCCATTCATTCATTCAACAAGTTTTTTGGAGTCCCCTACTTGGGCAAAGTGCCATGTGTGCAGGGGAAGGGATTCTGGGCTTCCTTGTAGGACATGTTGCAGAAGAGCACAGCCTGGCTGGAATGGTCGGTGCACAGGGCACCATGGGCATGTGACCTCTCTTGATGAGGCAGGAAGCTCTCTGGGCTCCCTCGGCGCTCAGATCATCTTTATGGACATCGGCTATCTTTGAACTACAGATTTGCAGAAGTGCCAACTATTAATAGACAGGAGAAAGCAGAGTTTACTGTAAGGGGCTGACAAATATAGATCTGAGATATCATTTTATTGCTAATTCTCCCCTGCCCGCAAAAGCTTTGTTGGCCCTTGGGCTGCTTCTTTGCTCTTGCTCTTTTCACTAGGGCAATGAACACAAACGGCTGGTACAGCGCATACTCTGGGTCTGTTTGCAAACACAGATAGAGCACAAAATAAAAACAAGTTCTGTTATTTTAGACCCAGTTTCTTATTTTCATTTATTTATTGTCTGACTTTTTAAAAAACATTCCTTCTCTATCTTTTCCTCCTCTCTCCCCTCCGAGCAGCCCACAGCACTTGGACTTATATTTATTTTCATGCATGATTTACAAGCTTTCTCATTGGGAATTTTGAAGCTAGGTCCTTCACTAATAGAGGATCCTGAAGTCATGTCAGGGAAAGATCTACTTTTGTTTAATGGAGCAATAAACTGGTCATGGAGTCTCCTTAGAACTTTTTAGAAAGACTGCTGTAGGCAGTAGTTTGAATGTCTTCCAAATTCTGAGCAATTCTTTTTCAGTCTTAAATAATTACAGAGTGGGCATGTTGTTGTGATTATCCCAGTGACAGACTCTCCCAGAAGCAGAGCAAAAGACTCTTAAAATATTGTCCACATTGTGGTTCTTTACATGCATAAAGGCTAAAATAAAATGCATAGTTCAAATTTCATTGAGTTTCAGCTATAACTTGAAAAAATATCTGTGTGATTCTTTGCCTCCACTGGTGAAAACGTTTAGATACATTTCAGATATGTTACTCAAGGGAAATATTATGGAATTTGTTACCCATGAATGCAGAAACATAACATTGTGGACTTTTAAGTGAATGATGAATGTCAGTTTGTTGTTTCCACTGTAGTGTTGAATTGCTTATCTAGAGTAAGGCATGGTGGAATTACGGCTTGGGACTTAAAAACATTTTTCCCCCTGTGGAACTATTTTCTATTGCCTCAACTTTGCCCTCTACTTTGTTACAAAATATTCTATTTTGTTTTCCTCACAGACTTCCTTGCCTGGAAGTATTTTAAAACATCATGGTACTATAATATTTCCATGGTTTGTCCTTTTTTCATTTTAACCCTGAATTTCAGGACTATTTTTTGGTCTTCAATTAGGTAAATCTATTTTCTTTATTCATTTATATAATGCTGAAGGATTCAACTTGAAGTTTTGCTTTCTTAATAATACATTGTGAAACTACAAGATATTATTCACATTTGATGGATGAGAATATCTCTATCAGAAACTGGTGAGAAATGAAATGAATCAGAAACCTGCTGTTAGTGACGATGTGAAGACTATTACACGTTTGTTATAGTTGTTATTTGTTAGTGTAATGTAGACTTTAGAGTTATTATATGTGTCTACGAAAATATTGGCTGAATATGAGAACTGAGTAGAAATCCAAGAATGACATGTAAGCCTTATTTATTGTCAGGTACTAATATTCCTGAAGAAATGCTGTTTGAATAATAACCTATCCTGTTCATCACATGCTGACAAGATGCCAGGAGTTGAGAGGGATGCTGGGAATACCATGGTGAACAATATAAAAGCTCTGGCTGGAAGGGCTTGACATCCAGTGGGGAATAACCCATCATGATACTGTGGGATCATTCTATGACAGGAAAGTACAGGAAGACACATGTGAGTTGGAGAGTAATTCAGTTGTAGGGAACAGCAAAGAACTCCTAAAGGAAGTCATGTTAAATCTGACATAGTAGAAATAACTCCAAGATGACCTCTGGGGAATCATGCCTTTGTATCATCCCTTCCCCTTGAGTGAGAGCAAGACCTGCAACTTACTTAACTTAATTCTATCCATAGAATATGGCAAAAGTGATAGGATATTACTCCTGCGATTATATTACATGATATGGCAAAGGTGGAAGGATTTTGCATATGTAATTAAGGCCCCTAATCTGCTAATTTTAAGTTAACCGAAGGGGAGAGTCTTTTGGGTGGGCTGACCTGATCAGGCAAGCTCTTTACAGGAAACTAGAAGTCAGAGAGATTTGCCACCTGGGTTTGGAGAAGTAGGCTGCCCTGTTGTGAGGGGGTCTGTGAGCGGGCCATATGGCAAAGAATTGTGGGGGCCTCTGGAAGCTGAGAGAGGACCTTGGCTGACAATCAACAGGAAAGCAAGAACCTCTGTCCTACAACAACAAGGAACTGAATTCTGCCAACAACGATGTGAGCTTGGAAGAAGACTTTGAGCTCCAGAAAGGAATGTAGATTGCAGCCTGGTGACACCCTGAGCAGAGGACCAACTAGACTGAACTCAAGCTTCTGATCCATAGGAGCTGTGAGATGGTCAAAGCATGTTTTAGACTCCTAAATTTGTGGTAATTTGTTATGCAGAAAGAGAAAGCTAATACCACTGAGATGTGAACAACGGTACTTAGATGGGGAAAGAATGTTCCAGGATTTTAGTAGAGTGGCTGAAATCACAAACTCTGTAGTCAGGGTTAACTCGGCTTCTCCTTTAGCCGTTTGACTCTGAACAGGTTACATAACCTCTCATTCTTCCTAATCTGTAAATGGACATTGTCATTATCATCACCATCACCATCCTCCTTCTCTTATCATCACCATGACCCATCATATTCCTTTTCTTCACTATCGTCACTCTCCGCATTCTACCTTCATAGCGCTTTTGGGAGGATTAAGTGAACTAAGCTGTTGGATGATTTTAAATAGGAGCGTAGCATGAACAGAGCCAGGATTCTAACTTAATCTCTTTGACCCTGGGTTCCTGTTATTTTCTAGAATACTCTTCTCAATTATAATGTGTTTTGCATTCTTTATTGTTATTGCTCAGGCTTAACAACATGACAGAGGTGAGTTGAAAATCCAGCTTCACTCTGAGCAAGAAATGAAAGTTTTAAGGCTCAGATTCTTCATATATGAGAATGAGATACAGTACTAACCTTATAGGGCTGTGAGGATTCAATGAGATAATGAATATGAAATATATAGCAAAGTACACACTTAAGAATTTCTTCAATTATTATTATTTTTTTTTTTCCTGCGGTACGCGGGCTCTTCAATTATTTAAGAAATGTTCACATATATTATTATTTGCAGCTTCATCATTGTATACATGACACACACAAATAGTTTTACCTACACACGTATAAAAAGCTTCTCTGCATCATGAATAGATTATGGAGGACAATTATAGTCGCTCTAAAGATCATTGAAACTAAGACATATTTTACTTGATCTGGAATGCTTTAGGTCAGATAAATACTGAAAATTAGTTGGTGGATTAGATGTTCTGAGATTATCTTTCCAATTATTGTTTTTTATTTAAAAAAAATCTTCACCGTAATTATTTCCTGGGTTTATGGATATAGCTGAGCAGACTGATCTATATCCCTCAGGTCCTTCTTCTCTGATTGTATAATTATTTGTTCTTTGATTTTCAAGGGCTGAATCATTGCTTTCTATTTTTGTAGCTCTTTTTTTTTTTTTTCAGAAGAGCTTGCCTGTGAAAAAGTGATGTTTAGTTAGCCGAAAGCAGGCATTTTCACAAAATGTGGCTCATTATTACTATAATTTTCTAAACTTGGCTATTGCCACTGCTAGTCCAGAACAAGCTGAAAACTGAAAATGCTGGAAGTTATGATAAGGAATGGGAAAGATTCGTTTTATTTTCTCATTTTGCTATCATAGTCCTTCCCGTGCTGCTCTGCTTGTTTTATTGGCACTTCTGCTTCCTCTTTCTTTCTGCCTCATTGGTACAGACTATGCTTATTGTTGTCTTACAAATTATCCTTCCACTTGGCATTTGCTGTTGCTAATTGCCTACTAACTTTCTCCCCATTTGAGTAATGAGTGGCAATTTTGCATCCACCTCCACGCAGATATTATGGCTTCTTATCCTTATTACACTGCGTCTGTTTCTCTCTAATACTCTATCTGACTTCTATGTATATAATGCCTTTTTTACATGAAAGAAAAAGAAGCCATTGATATTCATAATTATTCCATCTTTTCAAGAGCAAGGCAAAAAAGGTATATTCAATGCATTCTGTATAGCAATTTAGATTAAGGAACTGAATTACAGTTACTAACATTTTCAATAAAGTTTGAAAATTGTGCAATTGTACAAACATATCAGAGCCTGTTTATCACTTGTGTCAGGGCAGGGAGCTGAAGTCTGTATTTGCTTTAGAAGAACCGTTTGAGATTCCTGGGTGCCTGCTGTGAGCTGACATTTGATTTGGGACCCCTTTATTGGTCACCAAGTGGCTCATTTTAAACTCTCCACAGCTGTGCCCACTGACCAGTGGATAGTACCCCCTTTTCAGGCATAGTTTGGACCCCTGAGAATCACAAGACAAAAAGCAATAGAGGGCAGTGTTCTTCTGCTCTAGGAAGATTACAGAAAACACGATAAAGTTATCAGTGTGTGGCTTATTTGAATAGGCATTTCTACCCACATTCACCTGATTTTGGATAGGAGAGTCCATAGGCATCCTCCAAAGGGTAGCCGATTGTTCCTGTCATCACTACTGACAATGTTGCTAGTTTAAGGTCTCTCTCCTGAACTGAAATTATCTCCCACTTCTCTTAACTCCAGGCTCATCCCTTTCTGATCCACCCTTCATACTGCTGCCAGAAATTTCTATTTTAAACAGAAATCTGACTATGTCACCCCCAGGCTTCAAAACCCTTGCCATCTCCCAACTGTAAATAGGAGATAATGGTTAAGATCAGAGGCTATGAAGCAAGGGAAACATGGCTGGATAAACTTTGAACAGCTGTCCTATTTGAGCCTCAGCTTCCTTCCCTAAAATGGGGGTAATGATGCTTACTGCACAGGATTTCTGTAATGATTAGAAATAACATGTGAAATGCTCAGTGGAGCCCCTTACACAAAGTGGACTTTCAAGAAATTCTAGCTCTTAGCTATTCTTTTTTCATAGATACTATTGATTTAAAGTCAGTATTCCTTTCAGAAAAAGGGAAAGCATCAGGAGAGACGTGTAATTTGGTCTCTTCCTCCAATCCATCAAAACTTATTGTAATTCAATTGTAAAGCAACTGTAATTTAGTGCTCTGTTTTTTCATGTGCCAGGTTATTTTATATCCAAGTGATCATGACTATTAGAAGAATATTCCATTTTTAGAATCTGATTTCAGGGGGTTGACAGAAATGTCAACATAACATGACCAAAATGAGATACATAAACAATCAGATCAAAGAGACTCAGCCTGAAGAGAATCACATTCAGAGCAAGAGAGAAAAATGTTCAGAGGAAAATTAAAGAGGATGACAACAAATTAAATATCATTGGCAAGAACATTTTTATCTGGTGCAAGATACTTTGTGGGTTCTGATTCTTCTTTTGAAAATTCTCGCTCTTATTAATCTCTTTGCGTTTGCTGCTCTTCTGCCTGGGATGCACCCCAGAGTCTACCCACAATAACATCTTTGCTCGTTTCACATTTCACATCCCCTAGCTGGGCCTTCTTTCATGGCCCCATCTTAAGGAGCTGCTGCTGATTACACCTATTTGTCTTTACTGCCTTACTTTACATTGTTTTTCTGCATGGCACTTTTCACTACTATGAAATATTTGTGTACCATCTGCTTCCCCCACTAAAATGTACACCGCCCAAGGGCAGGGTGCTATAGACTAGACAGAATGTTTGTGTCCTCTCAAAATTCATATGTTAAAACCTAAACCCCAATGTGATGGCATTTGGAGGTGGGACCTTTGGGAGGCTATTGGGTCATGAGGATGGAACCCTCATAAATGGGATTAGTGCCCTAATAAAAGAGACTCCTAGAGAGTTCTCTCATTCTGCTGCCATGTGAGGACACAGAAAGAAGACAGCTGTCTATGAAACAGGAGGTGGACCCTCACCAGACACCAAACCTGCCAGCACCCTGATCTTAGACTTCCCAGCCTCCAGAACTGTAAGAAATTAATATCCCTTGTTTATAAGCCACCAGACTATGATATTCTGTTATAGCACTTGAATGGACTAAGACATAGGGGCTTTGTGTTATTCAGAGTTATACCCCTGGTACCTGGAATAGAGCTGGATATCACAGTGAGTATACAAATACTTGTAGGATGAGTAGGTGGATAGTAAGTTTAATGTTCACATTCCCAAGAAGAAATGTTTTAAAAGCCTTCCTCAACTTTGTAAATTGTCAAACCAATTTCTCATAGATCAAGACTTCTTCCTAAATAACTCCTAAGTAAGGGAAAGCTGTTTGGGCACCTGTTTTCTCTGCGTGTAATGTATGAAATTTGTTTAGTGCAGTTATTGGCATATAGTGTTTATTAAGTACTACTAGTAATTATTATAAGTATGATAGATTAAAAATGAGATTTCTACTCAAGAGTGTAGTCTGCATTACAACAGCATGAGTATACTGCTCACAAAGGAGTCTCTGACCATCACTTTTCTATCAGACTTGAAAGCCCACATTGGAATTTATCAGTGTGAGCAACAGGAGGGGCTTGAATGGTGAGGGCGCTATTGTCAGCACCGATAGAAGCTGCATTGAGTAACAACACCAGCAGAGCCTTACAGCCACCACTCCTGAGGTCCTTTCATGCTCTGAAATTCAGAGCAGTTCCATCTGGTAGAATTTTCAAAGTTCTTCCCTATGTTTCTCCATCACCCACGTCAGACAGTTCTCAGTTGCGCACCGCAAGAGGCATGAAGAGGCAGGAGACACGCCTTCCTGATTTAGTTCTGCCACTTTGTGCTCTTAATTAAACACCACTTAATCTTCTGGTACCTTAATTTCTTCATCTATAAATGGGAATAATACTAGCTGCCCTATAGTAGCTCAGTCAAATGTCGTGAAAAAGAAAACAAATGGTGGCATGAAAGTATATTGACACATGTAAGCACAAGACTTTTTAAAAAGCAACATTTAGCAGAGTGTATATGCCCCTCTCTTGCATCACCAATAGAGACAAAGAAAGAAAAAAGAAAAACCTCTGCCATCATTTCAAAAGGCAGTCCTAACTACATCAAGAACATTCAAGAACTGTATCCTGTGTTAAATATTAGCTCTACTGGCAGAGTCTTCAAACTGTCATTTGATATCTCTTTTAAAAGTATAAATATGAATGACAAATTACAAAAAAATAAGAATAGGACCAAAAGAAGAAACAAAAGAAAAGAGACTCTGTGAATATCTACGTCTCAATTGGTGTGTACGCTAGCTAAAAAATCAACCAAAAGCATTCCTGTTTATAAGATGTCATCCTTTTTTCTTTTTCCATCTCCTCTCTCTTCTTGATTTCTCTACAGATTTTCTAAACTTTGCAGAGGCTATTTTTGCATATTAAACTTAAGTCAGCTTCAAACACAAGCATAAACAACCCCGCTAAAACATTTTGTTCAATGAAGTATAAAGTAGGTGACTTACCACATTACTAGTTTTTGCAAAAAGCTATTATGTAAATATACAGGCTTATATGAGCTTAAATAGTCTGAGGCAAGGATGCAAAGAAAGGGAATACATACACATATATGGAAGCAATGCTCACGCTGCCTGGTTTTAGCAGACAATTGCATACCCTCACTTAAAGGGCAAAGAAGAAACCATAAGTCTATTTTAGTGACTCCATTCTGAAATGGTGCACTTATTCCTTTTATTACATTTTCAAATAAATACATATGGGACCCGTCAGATGTCAACAGTGGCTCAGAAAAGAGTCTGAATTAGTCACACTGGCACACAGGGCTCGGGAACAATGAACGATGCTCTGGAAGACCCTTGAATACAAGCCTATTTGCCTCTTAATCCAAATGAATAATTAATGATAATTATCATGCTGCAGTTATTATCTGTGATAATAATATATCCGTAAGGTGAATAAATTCAATCTGCTACTATGCAGAAATGGCAACTCATAATATTCTTAAGAAATACAGATATAATTATCAGTATTAATGGTCAAGGAAAAAAAGATTTTTTATATAAGGAATTATGGCAAAAGGTCTAAAGTAAGGTGGAAAAGAATCCTTCTGATAATATTTCTTCCATTGCCATCACCGCCGTGGGTCTGCTGTGGTGATGTTGAGGTTCCTACTTTTGTGGGTAGGTTCCATTTAAGTAAAGGCTTTACTATGCACTTGTGCACTGCAATCTGCCCATAACATTTCCATTATCGCCTTTTAGAAAATGACTCCGGTTACGTTTAAGATCCTGTAAAAGGGCATGTGAAGCATGTTAGGACAGGTGGGGCTGCTTGGGGCACCAACTTGACAACTGAACACTTAAAAGGGAAAAAAGCAAAAAGCCAAATCAAATAAAATGTGAAGTGTCTGGGTATTTGACTAGGGGTGGAGGTGGGACAGTGCTGATTGACGGTGGTTGTCGGTAGTGGTTGTTTTTTTTTTGAAATGCTCTAATGGCTTAGAGTTAACCAGTGAAAGGGCCCTACTCATTCCTTCTAGCTGTCATCCTCATGGCAAGGCAAGCTGCTTGGTTGGCCATCATTTTATGTGTGTTTGTGTGGGCGTGTAGTCACACCCACGGATGTACACGCACTCACACACATATCCTTTTTGCAAAAGTCAGGACTATTGAGGTATAATTTACATAAAGTACAAATTACCCTTTTAAAATTTTTTTAAGTTTTGGAATAAAGCATAGAGTCAGTCATGCAACCTCTGTCACAATTTAGATATAGAATCTTTCCATCACCCCTAAAACCTCTTTCAAGGACCTATGTAATCATTCCTCTTTCTCACTCCCAGTCCCTGGGAACAACCAATCTGTTTTCTCTCCCTATAATTTTGCCTTTTTCAGAATGTCATATAAATTAAATCATGTGTAGATTTTTTTTTGTATCTGACTTCTTTCACTTAGCATATGACTTCTAAAATTCATCCATGTCGTTGCATTTTTAATGGTTTTCTTTTTCGTTGAGTAAAATTCCATTGTATGGTTATATCGTGATTTATTTATTCATTCAGCAGTCCATGGATGTTTGGGTTTTATCCAGTTTTTAACAATTTTGAATAAGGCAGCTATAGAAAATAACCTACAGGTCTTTGTATGCACATATCTTTTCATTTCTTTCAGGCAAATACCTAGGAATGGGACTGAGGTCAAATAGCAAATGTGCATTTAACTTTATGACTGCCAAATTATTTTCCAAAGTGGTTGAAACATTTTACACTCCAGTAACAGTAGATGAGAGTTCCAGTTGTCTGCATCCTCACCAACACCTAGTATTGTCAGTTAAAAAATTTTTGCCATTCTGGTTAGTTTGTAGCAATATCTCATTGTAGTTTTAATTTGCATTTCTCTAATGACTAACAGTGTTGGGCATTTTTCCCTGTGTTTATTTAACACCTATAAATCTTTTTTGGTAAATTGTTTGTTCAAATATTTTTCTGTTAGAAAAATTGGGCTAGCTCAATAAGAAGTAGGTCTTTTTCCTATTGAGTTGTGAGAGTTTTTACATTTGTTTTGGATTCAAGTCTTTTATCAGATATATTTTTTGCAAATAATTTTCCCCCATCTGGGACTACATTATCATTTTGTAAACAATGTCTTTCAAACAACAAAAGTTCCTAATTTCTTGAGCCTGTCTGAATTTAGCAAGCAAAGCAAAATGGAGTGATTGTGCATGTTAGGGCTCTTCCCTCTTCCCAAATAAATCACTGGTATTTATTGAGCACTAACTACATGTAAGGCTCTAGGCTAAATGTATAAAAGCATAGAAACACCCACTTAAGGAAAAAAACAGCACTAGCAAAAGTAATTCAGTAGCTTGTATAATTTAGTTAAATGCCATACCACACTACGTTATTTTGTATTTATATACACAGCTATAGGTAAATATTTTTACCTAGAAAAATATCTAAAGATATATGTATAATTATGAAAGCGGGCTTTTCCTTTGATAAAATAGAAATTTATCTAAATTCTATCATTTGTAACCTTTATACCCTTAAGATTTATAAACAAAAAATGTTAACATTACCAGTTACTTGGCATGTTTAATATGTTAGCATTGGGAAAAGTAAACTTTTATTTGACATTGGTGGAAGAAGTCTAAAGTATTAAAGGAATATAAGACAGTTATCTCTAGAGAATGCTTAACAGCCAGATTTTAAAAAAATTTTCAAGAGTAACATTTATAAGGAATTACTACAAAACTTTTAAGGTTTATACTCAAAGACTTCAGATTTTCATGTAACATATTTCATGTACTTCCTCATTACTGATTAGTTAAGCAGATGGGAAAAATTATTAAGCCCACTATTTGCAACAATGTTTAAAAGTCTCTCTTTTTCTCTTTTTGTACTATTTCTAAGTTCTCCTCTATTCATTTGGTCTTTCTTTGAATAGTTTTCTCAGAGGTTCTAAAGTTTATCTGGTTTCCATCTTCCAAAAACAAAAGTTAATCTTTGTAAAATCAGGTTTTTTTTGTCTTTTCTCTTTTAAATGTTTAAAAGTAGAAGTATTAAGAAGTTTGGGAACATCAAAAGTTAATTTGTTGTCCCATTGAAAAGAAAAAATACACAGTATATTTTAGAGATATCCTGATGAGCTACTTATGTTCTGTTTTTACTTATTTTGAGAAAAAAAAATCCCACAGTAGGAATGCTTATTAGATGTTGGGGAGGGAATAACAAGTTTACAGGAGTTCATTTTCTTGAGACCTTTGCTCTTAACAATGAAAAAAAAGAAAGATTTAAAAATTTCTATAGGAAAGACTCCAGGTGATGTAAAGTTATACTACATTTTTTTTTCCAGCTCTGTCCTGTTTGTGCCATTACGAAATTACTTCACTAAAGTGACTCAACAGGGTTGGGAGAGAAAAAAATGTAATTAGAACACAGAAAATCTGACTGATTTTCTTTAAACAAGTGTACATATGTTTTCTAGTTCAAGACAAACTTTAAGTTCTTATTGAGCCTAACAAAATTAAGAATTCATTTCAGAATTGTAGATAATAAAATTTCAATATTGTGGTGTTTTTCAATTGAAGAGCCCCCAAAGCTAAGATAGGGTATTGGGTAGCTGATATTTAAATATCAGCTTTACAGTAGAAAAATTGCTTTTCTCTAAAATGTTTGAATAATTGATAAAGCAGTATAGAATCACAGATAATCAAGAATTGACTGAACTAGAGAACTTAAAAAAATATCTTACCAATTCCTTTCTTAGGTGCAGAGAAATGAAAAATTATCTTATTTTGAAAGATTTTCAAAAGTGAGTCCTTAATCCAGTTCATTGTTTGAATCAATTATTTGATAACACTCAAAGCTAGAAAATGTCTGAGCCCAATGCCCTATGCTTTATACATGGCTTCTATTCCATTCTTCCATGGCCACTGTACTCTGTGTGGGAGGCTTTTACACACCAGAGGACAATAATTAAACCTCCCCGAGCACTTTAATCATCTTGGTGGCAGCGTTCTGAACCTGCCCTGAATTCTTCATTTCCCCCCCTTATATTAGAGTCTGTGTATGTTGATAAAAGTCTGACTAGAACTGATTAATATGGAGAAAGTGATGCTTTTGTGCATTCTGATATTCAGATTGCTTTGTAAACATTGCAGTGTCATGTTATTAACTTACTCCTAGATTATTATTTACTGTGAGCTTCTGATCATTTCTTCCCTGCTATTACTTAGTAAGTTTTTTCCAGCTTATATTTTTGCACTTTGAAATTCCTTATTGGTTTCTCTCCTCTTCTTCACTCAGAGCTGGGATCCTATCCTTTGGTGTGATGGAAGATGCTATAATCTGAATGTATGTGTCTCCCCAATATTCACATTAGATCCTAACACCCAATGTGATGGTGTTAGGAAGTGGGGACTTTGGGAGGTAATTAGGTCGTGTGGAGCCCTCATAAACGATAGTGTTCCTATAAAAGAGGCCCCTAACAGTACTCCCTAGCTCCTTCCTTCACGTGAGGATACAACAGTAAGTCCTCAGCTCAGAAGACAGCCCTCACTTGACTATACTGACACCCTGATCTTGGACTTCCAACCTCCAGAACTGTGAAAAATTAATTTTTGTTGTTTATAAATCACCTAATCCATGGTGTTTTGTTAGCAGTCCAAACAGACTAAAGCAGAAGGACTTGGTGAGTTGGCAGGAGTTTTTTGGTGTGTGTAATCTTTCTGTTATTCAAAGACACAACATGAGAATTAAAAACTAAAAAGGCTGGAAGCGTTCCAGAAAACACCGAGCGGCTTTGAGAGTAGTGAGAAGGAACCAGTGCCACAGATGGCTGTCCAGGCTGTCCATAGACAGTCTACAAACACAAGTAGAAGGCGGGGGGTTTCCATTTGTGATGGAGGAATTTGGGATTCTGGATGCTTATGGCAGACAGATTTAAGGCAGATAACTAACTGGGTGGATAACTAAGTGGGTGGTTCACGGGTTCAATTTCTTCTTTATACTCTTAGATACTTTATAAATTGTAATTTAAAAAATAGTTAATTAACTAATTAATTTATTTTTGACTGCGTTGGGTCTTCGTTGCTGTGCCCGGACATACTCTAGTTGAGGCAGGCGGGGGCTACTCTTGGTTGCAGTGCGCGGGCTTATTGCTGTGGCTTCTCTTGTTACGGAGCACGGGCTCTAGGCGCACAGGCTTCAGTAGCTGCAGCATGTGGGCTCAGTAGTTGTGGCTTGTGGGCTCTAGAGAGCAGGCTCACTAGTTGTGGTGCACATGCTTAGTTGCTCCGCGGTATGTGGGATCTTCCTGGACCAGGGCTTGAACCCGTGTCCCCTGCATTGGCAGGCGGGTTCTTAACCACTGTGCCACCAGGGAAGTCCCTAAATTGTAGTTTCTATGACTATAAAGTATAACTTATGGTCCAGACATTGGTCTGTGAAGAATACATACTCCAAGTAAATATTGAGAATAAATATCAATGACATTTAAAAATTTATCTGGGAAAACATATGCTACCTCTTAAATCTAAATATTCTGTTGGTCGGAGAAAGGGAGTCTTTTGAAAATTTGCAAAAAATATTTTGTATGAGGTTAAAGCAATAATTGTCATACCCTGGTGTTTTCATAAAGTGGTCTCTTCATAACCAGATACTAAGTGCTTCCTGACATATGTAGAGATGAAACTGTTGTGATAATGACAATCCAGGGTTTTATGCTTTGAGGTAGTGGATTTACTGTGATTTACTCATGTCCTCTTAGTTGGGAGAGTTCATCTGTGATCAAACAAACCTGTAAAATATCTAACCAAAATTAGTGGAGCAGTTGTAGATGTGAAACAAACTAAATGCATTGGAATGAAATGTAGAAGTTTATGGAACCTTTTTCATTTAAAATTCTATGGGAAGACTTTTTGATTTGCAATCCCTTTTTGAAGACCCCTGGATCTATTACCTAATTGGGCACATTAAAAAATGCATATACGGGCACACATACCACACTTACAAGCATATAATTGCCACATATTTTGATAACAGGAGATGGTCTGGTGTATGGCACTGTAGCACATACTCAAAGGGCCATGCCATGTTTTTGTGTGTAATGGCCAGAGCAAGATGACCTAGTTTTGATTTTCACCATGGTTGTCCTGAGTCAAAACTGTGTGTTAACTGAATTTGTATTTAGCTCCTTCTGTCCTTTCCTGACTCCCTTCCTTTCATCCACTCAGCCTTGTGGTTCTCAGTTACTTAGTATTCTCAAGCTGTTTACTGGTTGCTTAGAATCTTCCACTCAAGTATCACCACTCGGTCTGCCCACCTTCCCAGGGCCCTATATGCCACTTCTTTTCCTCCGTCCCATCCAAAAGATCTGCCCTGTGCCCCATTCTCACTATTCTTAGAGGGGTGAGAGCTAAAATGATTTTGTAAAAATGTGAGCCATCGGGGCTTCCCTGGTGGCGCAGTGGTTGAGAGTCCGCCTGCCGATGCAGGGGACATGGGTTCGTGCCCCAGTCCGGGAGGATCCCACATGCCGCAGCGCGGCTGGGCCCGTAAGCCATGGCCGCTGGGCCTGCGCGTCCGGAGCCTGTGTTCCACAAGGGGAGAGGCCACGACAGTGAGAGGCCCACGTCCCGCAAAAAAAAAAAAAAAAAAAAAAAAAAAAAAAAATGTGAGCCATCAAATTCTTCACCTACAGGGATTTAGTATTGTGGGAGTTTAGATACTCTTGCAGGATTGATGGGGGAGATATTTTGGGGTTAGAGAGCGATCTGACTTTGTTTGTTTGTCATGCCTGTGAATCCAAATACTTCCTTAACACATCTGGTGTAACTCAGAAGTATGGCTGGGAGGAAAGCAGGAAGGGCAGTTGATTTCCCAGAGACCATGGAGCTCCCTCCCTCAAATGGTGCTTTTCAAAAACATTTTCAATGTAATATTCATTGACATGGTGATTTTTATTACCATGATTAAAAGACTAGAGAAAGCAGAGTAATAGAGAATGAAGTCAACAGGCTGTAGAGGGTCAGTGTTCTTGCTTCCTCACCAGCCAGGTGGTCCGACGCCTCTTGGCCTCCCCCTGAGGCTGGCTCCCCCTGGTGTTGGAACCTGGAATCGGTTCTAGACTAACCCTGTGCCCATACAACTGAAGAGAGCGTGAGTTACTTTAGGAACCCCTTGTGGCTTCGAGACCATTTATACCCGGCATTCGTCAGTTTGGGGGGAAAATTCACTGACTAGGAATGGTTACCTTTTAATATATTTGTATTGGCAGAGTTTGATCTCTACTGACAGAGCAAAAACATTTTTAAGCTTTATCCCGTTACTGAGTTTTGTTTTCGTTTTATTTTTAATTTTATTTTGGCTGCACCATGCAGCATGTGGGATCTTAGTTCTCCCACCGGGGATCAAACCCGTGTCCCCCTGCAGTGGAAGCACGGAGTCTCAACCACTGGACCGCCAGGGAAGTACCAGGAACTATTAATTTTGAAAGGAAGACAGGATCTCTGGATAATTCTGGATCTGGATACTCATTTAACAAATTTTAACTGAGCACCTGTTGAGTTAATGTCCTAAAGATAGAAGTGAGCAAAAGAGGTACAGGCATTTAAGAAGCTTATACTTTAGAGGCACAAAAGTCCTTTGTAAAATTTAAATCACTATACAAATTAGTTATTGGTTATAATTTACTATAAATACTCATCCAATAAATATTTAATAAGCACCTGCTGTTTTCTAAGCACTGGGGATACTGGAGAATATAAAGATGCATGAAATATAGTCTCTGCGCTTGAAGGAGTTTATAATACGGGATCGACAGTTATTTAAAAACATAGCCAAAATGCCGGGAATTAAACTCCATAAAGTACAAAGTGCTTCAGGTTCGGTAAGAAAGGCACTCGCTGCTAAATACTTGCGAAGGTCTAGGCAGGCCTCTGGTATTTAATTTGGATTTGAAGGATGATAGGGAATCTGTAAGGTAGAAAACTTCTGAGTAGATGGTACATGTAGAAATTTGAGGGCAGGGATATCCGAGGTTGAAGGGAATTTCCGAGGTCTGGAATGCTGTGAATTTTATCATGTATGAGAGCAGATGAGAATAACTTTGCACATGAGACTCACCAACTACATAATTCTTCTCCAATTAACTCAGTGGGCCAGTTCTCTTCCTTCATATCTGAGCTGATTCTGGTCATA
Source organism: Neophocaena asiaeorientalis asiaeorientalis (assembly GCF_003031525.2). Lineage (NCBI taxonomy): Eukaryota > Metazoa > Chordata > Mammalia > Artiodactyla > Phocoenidae > Neophocaena > Neophocaena asiaeorientalis. The sequence goes on along the minus strand of NW_020174917.1, from coordinate 600,469 downwards.
AATCCTTGGCCTTCACAGGTAGCTTGCTTACTAAAATCTCAACAATATCGTTCCATTTGTGTAAAATGTCTCTCTTTCAAAATGTGTCAACAGATCAAGTGTAGTGCAGCAGTAATGTGTCACAAATAATGTACAATAAAATAAACAAAATAGAAAATATATTAATGTAGTATGAAATTCTCTCTTAAGAAGATAGATGTTATCAACTGGTCAGTTTCTCAAAATGCCCAAGGTACATAAGTACTTGTATGCCCTTAAGTATAGCAATTTTATCTCTATATTATCTTCTTTAAACATAGATCCTGCAATCCCAGCTATGTTCCCTTTCTACACCATTATTCCTTGGAGGTCTGATATAGAAATCCAAGGGCACATTTAGCTCAGAGAATTGAAAAAAATCCCATGCGTTGGCACATTGACACTCCACCTAGCAAATTATGATGGGTTGGTGAATGTGAATTCCAGTTATTACAGAGAAGTGTCTGCAGAGATTTGCAGTCTATTTTGGTGGCCCTGAATGTCACACTTCCTTCCCTTTAGAAAAAAATAATCCTGTCATTCAACAACCATAAAATTCCGGTCTTTAACATTCTGTGATCTTGTGACTTTGTACTTGGCACAATTGGAGTTTTCCATTTCTTCTCTTAAGCTACAGTCTTTACCCTTCATTTCTTCAAACTCACAGTCTATGAGTCTTTGTCATTGATATTCTCTCCTTGTAACCCTCTCCCACTTCGTCATTATGACCCTATCATTCCGGCACTTTTTTACGTACAGTTTGCCCCATAAGATCCCCTAATTTCTCTTTGTCCATATTTTTCCCTTCATTTCCCTTTCTTTCTCATGGTTTCATAGACCCTGAACTCCTCTGCTTTCTCATCACCCACTAATTAGCATGTCTCCATGGTAACAGACAGTTGCAGAGCAGGAATCATTCTCTGTACCAGCTACTGCTAAGTAACCTCTGGGCCTAGCAAGGAGGGGCCTTGACCTGCTTAGGATAGGAAGACTTTTCTCTTTTTGGCAGGAGAGGATCCATATATTTCAGAGAAGGCCCTGTTTCCTAGGGGAAAGAATAAGTCCATTTGGTTGAAAAGGAGTGTACACTTGGATTCAGGAATGCAAAATCAAAGTATGGAATAAACTAAGAAAATATTAAAGAAGATGTAGGAAAAATACCTAATGCTGATGCTCTGCTCCCGGTTTGTAAAGATTAGCAGTGCTTTGATCTGGAAATGGCTATGAAACAACTGGTAGCAAATATTTAGTAGCATTTACCTTCTAATTTTACACGTATGATTCAATAAGTGTGTGCCATGGGACTGAATCTGAGACAGAAAACCCCGCTACCCCCAGCTTTAAGAGGTTTACTTATCATTATTTTAAAATTTCACTATTTTAAGCTATTTATCAACTCATAATCATATATTTTCTAAGCAACTGTAATGGCATTAATTATTGTAGGGGTTTGCTGTTGCAGTTTTTTTGGGGGGATAGGTGATATAGCATTATACAGTGCATGCAAAATTTTCTATGGCTAAGAGTCTAGGAAAGATATTAGTTATAATTTATTGAGCACCTATTATGAATTAAACACTTTATGAAGTAATTTGCATATATTTTCTCTAAACCTTGTGACAGTGTTTCACAGTAAGATACTGTTCTTTCAGTTTTGTGGATGCAGTTGAGATTCACAAAGATTAAGTAATGTTCCTGAGTTCAAAAAACTAGTCAGAGCTTGGAACAGGACTACCAGATACCTGAGACCAAGTCTGCGTACAGATACTCATTACCTGTACTACATAGATGCAAAAGTGTAGACTCCTGTTTTCACAGACAAACCTTGATTAGTAAGAAAGAGAGGCTGAACTTCGAGGTCTCCCGTGTTGGAAGCTGTAGTAGCTGAGAGGATGAAGATTCAAAGCAGCAGGTGATTTTACTGGATGTCAGGGAATGACATGTTTTATCAACATGTGGAAACTAGAAGAGTAGGAATTTACTGCTTGAAAGCAAGCTGGTCATGATGCAAGCTTGGGTAAACTGGCTGGAGACATTTGTCCCCTGACCTATAAATGTGGGCATGACGTTGAGATCCTGGAACCCTGCTGTTGATGGTGAGTGGGGATGGAGAACTTGTATTTGCTGGAAGGGTGCTCACCTTTCATCCTCTTCATTCCTCAATGTTTATAATGAAAAACATTCTTTTTTCAAATTTGAATGAGACGTTACCAATTGGTACACTGCATTTCATCAGCCAAAGGTCAACTAACGTCTCAAATTTGATTGAAACCCTGAAGACTGTACTCTTTATTCAGCCTATGAGCAAATGTCTTACATCTAAGGCAGAAAAACACACTTGTTGATTGACTTCTATATGCCAGTTATGGAGCAAAGTGCTTCTATATGCAATTGGTGGTGGCTCCTCTCTGATTTTCTTTAGCAGGGAGTGTAATTATCTGACCCCAGCTGCTGGGCTCTGAAATGCATGGAGGCCTAAAGGTTTCTGGTCAGCAGTTCTAATGTGTGCGTGTGTGCAGTGGAGTCGGGGTTTCTCAAGTGCCAGCTGAGCGTCCTGTAATTCAACTCAGTTCTAACACGGTCTCCTTGGAGATAGTGTCAGAGCCCACAGGTTGAGGGCTCAGTCCTTCAGAACTGCCCCCGCCTTCAGATGCCAGTCGAAAGCCCAGGTTGTTAACCTTACTTCTGACCTAATAGCTATAAATGAGAGGTTCCAATGACCCCCCCCCCCCCCCGCCTTGGGTTGGATTAATTTGCTAGAGTGGCTCACAGATCTCAGAGAAACGTTTTACTTGCTAGATTATTGGTTTATTATAAAAGGATGTAACTCAGGAACGGCCAGGTGGAAGAGTTGCACAGGGCGAGGGATGGGGAAGGGGCTGGAGCTTCCATGCCTTCTCCCAGGGTGCCACTCTCCTGGCACCTCCATGTGTTCACCAACTCAGAAGCTCTCTGAACCCCAGCTTTTGGGGTTTTCATGGAGGCTTCATCACACAGGCACGGCTGATTAACTCATTAGCCGTTGGCGATTGACAGCCCCTTTCTCATCCTGGGTGAGTGGGACTGAAATTTCCAACCTTCTAATCCCAAGATTGGTTGGAACCATGCCCCCATCCTTAGGTGACCTAGGGGCATTGCAAAGGTCACCTCATTAACATAACAAAAGACACCTTTAGGCCTTTATTGCTTAGGAAAATCCAAGGCTTTTGGGAGCTCTGTGCCAGAAGTGAGACAAAGACCAAATACATATTTCTTATCATAAATCACAGTATCACAAGGCCACACTTCCACAGGCTGCTCCTAGCCAGTGGCTGAGTATGGCATGGGTGTCAAGGCAGATCTGTTTCTGGGAGAAAAAGTGTTCTCTGAAGAGCCACTGAAGCTTGAGTACTTCTTGCTGTACTTGCTGAGCTCCCATTGGTCTCGCTGAGCTTTCTTAGACCTACAGTCAAGACTCTTCCCCCCAACCTTCCTTCTCTTCCCTCTCTCCTTCAGGTGCCAGACAGCACTGTGGTCTGAAGGCTTTTCCTACCTTCCCCGTTCCCTCCTCATGTTACCCTGAGATGTTTCCCTTAATGAACTTCCCTGATGCCTGCTTCTTGGAGAATCTACAGCAGCACACTGTCTAATGTAATCTTCCCAATCTTATGAGCTATTTATGATGATAAGAAATAGAGTCTCAGGCCATCATCAAAAAATCTATAAATAATAAATGCTGGAGAGGGTGTGGAGAAAAGGGAACCCTCCTACACTGTTGGTGGGACTGTAAATTGATGCAGCCACTATGGAGAACAGTATGGAGGGTCCTTAAAAAATTGAAAATAGGGTTGCTGTAAGATCTTGCAATCCCACTCCTGGGCATATATTTAAAGAAAACTCTAATTCAAAAAGATACATACACCCTAATGTTCATAGGCAGCACTATTTACAATAGCCAAGACATGGAAGCAATCTAAATGTCCATCAACAGATGAATGGATAAAGAAGGTGTAGCTTATATATACAAAATGGTATATTACTCAGCTGTGAAAAAGAATGAAATATTGCCATTTGTAGCAACATGGATGGACCTAGAGATTGCCATACTGAGTGAAGTAAGTCAGACAGAGAAGAACAAATATATGATATTGCCTATATGTACAATCTAACAAATGATACGAATGAACTTATTTTCAAAACAGAAAGAGACTCACGGATATAGAAAATAAGCTTATGGTTACCAAAGGGGAAAGGGAGAGGGAGGGATAAATTAAGAGTTTGGGATTAGCAGATACAAACTACTATATATAAAATAGATAAACAACAAGGACCTACTGTATAGCACAGGGAACTATATTCAATATCTTGTAATAAACTATAATGGAAAAGAATCTGAAAAAGAATACACACACACACATATATATCAAAAACGGATTCACTTTGCTGTTCATAAGAAACTAACACAACATTGTGAATTAACTACACTTCAATTAAAAAAAAAAGAAAAAAGAAATAGAGCATCAGGGAGTTTGAAATACTGACACTCAGGTCCCCCAGCTAATAATGGCAGGCTTCAAACCCAGCTGTTTGCTCCCATGGACTGTTGACTCTTCCCACTATACCACACTGCCTAGGATGTCTTATTGTAGCCACCACTACCTTATGTGCTACTTTGCCCGTTGACAAGTCCTATGGTAAAAGCGGGAGAAGGTAAAAATTACCCTAAAGCTCCCTGACAAAAGAAAAAAAAAAAGATCAGGAAAGCAAACTGCTAATATAAAATGTGCACTCTTTTTTTTATGGTAACTTAGACTTTAAGCTTTCTCATACGTGTCATTGACAGGGAGCTGTCTGGTTACATGAATATGTTGTTTTTCTTTTTTATTTCCGCTAATGCCCCTTTTAGGTAAATCAGAGCTGCAGGTGCTGTATCTGATTTTCAGAGATAACGTGAATTTGTGACACTCCCTGTGGAGCTTGGGGTCTAGGAACCAGTGAAGAGATCACACTGAAACAAGAGCATTACGTCTTCAAGTGCTAGAGTGATATGTCTGAGAGTCTTAGCATTAGTTAAGAGGCAGCTCTTCTTATTTTGATCAGCGATGTGAGTTTTGCAAAGGTGAGAAGGTCTTCCTCTCCTGAATAAAGGCTGAGTACAGAGTGGAGCTGCAGGCTGCTTGTTTTACTGTGGAGGCCAGCAGCCAAAGCCAAGGTAGCCAGCCTCAGGGAAGCAACTGCAACCGATTCTGACAAACAAATGGAGAACCCAGTGGGAGAGTATAGAAAACAAAGGGAGACTTTTATTTTTTTTTTACGCCCTCCCCACCTTTTTCATTTAGGCCAAAAAAGTACAAGTTGCTGCAATTAATTCCCAAACCTGGTGAAGGTTCAAGAGGACAGGGAGCCTGAGGACCTTCACCTGAATGGCTTCTTGAAAGATGCTGTATCTGAGGCCTTTGGTGCTGGGAGAACACTGACTTGTCTCCCTCTTTACTTTGCGGAGAATCCTTCTTTTGACCGAGGAAACTTCATCCTTCTCAGAGCTGCGCCGCTGGCGTTGCAGGTGAGACAAGCTGAGGTACAGACTCTTGCTGCCGATCCATTCTCTCCATTTCTCAGGGCTCCAAACAAAGGGCAGGCATCTTGACCATCATCTGATTCATTTCACCAGATGAGTCTCCCACAGAATCTTAGCTCTGAGATGGAGGCCCTCACTGTTGGCCTTATTCTGCCTCAACATTCCTTTTAACTGGATAGTGTCCTGCTTAGCTCTCCAGCCTCGTCTTACATAGCTTCTTCACATCAAAATAGAGTGCTTTCTATTCTAGAACCTTCCATGCTCCCTTATACCACGTGCCTTTGCTCATACCCGCTGCCCCTCACCAACTCCTATACTCTTTGCCTATTTGGTGCATGTCTAATTCCATTAAGCCTGCAATCAAATAGAACTCATTAGTGAAGCCTTCCCTGACTTCTCTAAACTCTATTAATTACTTCATTCTCTGCACATTTCAGTTGAGCTGAAATTAATTTTGCTTCTCTCTGAAGATACAGATTCAAATTCAACAAATTTTCTCTGAGTGAATACTAAGTGCCTGGCACTGGAATGATCACTTTCATATACAGCGTTTCTTGAATTTTTATTTGGCAAAAAGACTAAAGAAGATGATTCTTTTGGATTGAGATGGACTAGTATGGCATTCTGAAATCACCAAACTCCACTCTTAAGAAGAGGGGATTGAGCATAGATGTGAAAGGCATTTTTAGTCACTGCCCAGTATAAGAACAAAACAACACCAACAAAATCCATGATTTTTTAAAGGTCTCTGATTTTTCCAGAACTTTTTGGAAATTGTTCTGGAAAATTATGAACTCCCCTTCCAGTGACCCTCTACCCTGTGTGCTCTAGGGTACTTGTTAATAATCTGTTTCACAGTTCTCTTTTGAAGTGGCATTATTGTGTCTGAGCCATGAGCTCTTCAATCTCAGTCATTCCTTTCTGCAAGGTTATAGGTACAGCCAGCATATCTACATAAGGCAAGAAGCACTACTATTTCATTCTTGAACAAATTTTGATCCACTTCCACTTTGCTCCAATCCATGAGGAGTAGGTGGTCACGCCATGAAACAATCAACAATCTAAAAAATGGCTTCTATGTTTCACTAATATGACTGTCAAAAATATCTTTGAAATTGACAACTCTGCTTTTAATCAACAACGTAGACCACAGGTTGGTCAACTACCGCTTATGAGCCAAACCCATCCTACTGCTTGTTTTTGTAAATAAAGTTTTATTGGAACACAGCCCTCACATTTGTTTACATATTGTCCTTGACTGCTTTCTCATTATAACAGAAGAGTTGAGTAGTTGCAAGAGAAGCCATATGGCTCACAAAGACTAAAATATTTACTACCTGGTCCTTTGTAGAAAACGTTTGCCGACCCCTGACATAGCAATCTGAGGGATTGTCAGAAACCCTAAATGCAAACTCTCCAATATCCAGTTCTTATAAAAAGCCTGATTGTGAGAATATATTTCTCTTGGATCTTAGTATCAGGAAAGCTATGCTTGCTCCTGAACTACTAGTGAGTTGGTATTCTTATGAACACTTTGAATCTTATAATGGATTGTGCTTCTCTCTGAGCTTTGAGTACCTGGATGTCCTGAGCCAAAATCCAGCCCTTCTCTGTAGGTTTAGCATTATTTAAGAGGCAGCTTTTAGTTTCAACTACTCCTAACTCTCTGATTTCCTAACTATTTATTTCAGTCTGATGGCCTTCTATGTATTTACTTTTTAGGAAAACGTTAGGTATAAATAAATACGAAAATAACATGTGTACTTTGAACTTCTGTAGTCTATTTTCTAGATTTAGCTGTTTATATGTCTGCCTCTGCCTCCTGCTTTAAAACTTCTTTGGGGGACTATGTCATAAGGTGCTTTGCACATAGAACGTAATAAATGTCTGGGATTTTGTGTTTGCTTGAGTTTTGTTTGTTTGCTTATTTAGTAGCAAGTTGGTTTTAAGAAATTATTTGTTTCAAAGGTCAGCACATTTTCAACTTAAATTAATTGTCTGCTATTAGTATAAATAAATTTCTGCAAGATGCATAAACTTGATTCCTTGGTTGAAAAATTCACTTAGTTTTCATGCTTTTATTAATAAAAGGAATGATGATAATTGTTACTGTTTATTAAATGCCCAGTATTTTCCTGATGCTTTATGTACCTTGTTGGACTTATTCCTCATGGCAGTGTGTGGTAGCCTTGATATTCCCATCTCACAAGATTGTGATGATAGACTCAGAGATGACACACCTTGCTCGGAAGGAGTGCACAGAGTCTCAGCCACCAATGCCGGCGGGTGCCTGGCAGGTGATGTCAGTGAATGAAGCAGGTGGGCATCATGCAGTGTGGAGTCCTGGGATCAGGGAGCACATGCTTTGTTTAAAGGGGCAGGCATTACCGTAATCAAGACAGTATGGTACTGGCACAAAAACAGAAATATAGATCAATGGAATAGGATAGAAAGACCAGAGATAAACCTACACACCTATGGTCACCTAATCTATGACAAAGGAGGCAAGGATATACAATGGAGAAAAGACAGTCTCTTCAATAAGTGATGCTGGGAAAACTGGACAGCTACATGTAAAAGAATGAAATTAGAACACTCCTTAACACCATACACAAAAATAAACTCAAAATGGATTAAAGACCTAAATGTAAGGATGGTCATTATAAAACTCTTAGAGGAAAACATAGGCAGAATGCTCCTTGACATAAATCACAGCAAGATTTTCTCTGATGCACTTCCTAAAATAATGAAAAGAAAAAGAAAAAATAAACAAATGGGACCCAATTAAACTTAAAAGCTTTTGCACAGCAAAGGAAACCACAAACAAAATGAAAAGACAACCTCAGAATGGGATAAAATATTTGCAAATGAAGCAATTGACAAAGGATTAATCTCCAAAATATACAAACAGCTCATGCAGCTCAATATCAAAAAATCAAACAACCCAATGAAAAAATGGGCAGAACTAAATAGACATTTCTCCAGAGAAGACATACAGATGGCCAACAAACACATGAAAAGATGCTCAACATCACTAATTGTTAGAGAAATACAAATCAAAACTACAATGAGGTATCACCTTACACAGGTCAGAATGGCTGTCATCAAAAAATCTACAAACAGTAAATGCTGGAGAGGATGTGGAAAAAGGGGACTCTCCTACACTGTTGGTGGGAATGTAAATTGGTATAGCCACTATAGAGAACAGTATGGAGGTTCCTTAAAAACTAAAAATAGAGCTGCCATATGACCCAGCAATCCCACTACTGGGCATATACCCTGAGAAAACCATAATTCAAAAAGATACATGCACCCCAATGTTCATTGCAGCACTATTTACAATATCCAGGACGTGGAAGCAACTTAAATGTCCATCAACAGAGGAATGGATAAAGAAGGTGTGATAATATATACAATGGAATATTAGCCATAAAAAGGAACGAAATAGTGCCATTTGTAGAGATGTGAATGGACCTAGAGACTATCATACAGAGTGAAGTAAGTCAGAAAGGGAAAAATAAATACCGTATAATATTGCTTATAAGTGGAATCTAGAAAAATGGTACAGATGAACTTATTTGCAAAGCAGAAATAGAGACACAGATATAGAGAACAAACTTATGGATACCAAGTGGGGAAAGGGGGATTGGGATGAATTGGGAGTTTGGGATTGACATATACATTACTATGTATAAGATAGATAACTAATAAGAGCCTGCTATATAAAAAATAAATAATTAAAAAAAAGATAGATAACTAATGAGAACCTACTGTATAGCACAGGGGACTCTACTCAATGCTCTGTGGTGCCCTAAATGGGAAGGAAATCTAAAAAAGAGGGGATATATGAATATGTATAGCTGATTCACTTTGCTGTACAGCAGAAACTAACACAACATTGTAAAGCAACTATACTCCAATAAAAATTAATTTAAAAAAAAAGAGGGGCTTCCCTGGTGGTGCAGTGGTTGAGAGTCTGCCTGCCGATGCAGGGGACACGGGTTCGTGCCCCGGTCCGGGAAGATCCCACATGCCGCGGAGCGGCTGGGCCCCTGAGCCATGGCCGCTGAGCCTGCGCGTCCAGAGCCTGTGCTCCACAGCGGGAGAGGCCACAGCAGTGAGAAGCCCGCATATCACCAAAAAAAAAAGAAAAAGAGGGTAGCTGCTACTCTTCCTTAGGCACCCACTGCCACGTTCAAATGTCAGCTCGCTGTTGCTTGGCTTTCCAATTTTTAACAAACCAGAAATCCAGACTTTCAGTGAAATGTTTTAATTTAAAAAACACTGTTCAGGTATAATGAAATACACTGTGAGTCAGGTTTGGAACCTGGGCCACCACTCTTTAAACTCTAAGTTAAGATCACAGCAGGTGGGGTGAACTGGTTGGGTCTGAATCCTAACTCTACCACATTCTGTGTTACTTCTAGCAACGTAAGCTCTGCAAACCTCAGTTTTCATCAAATGAGACTAATAGTACTATGATGTACACGTAAGAAATCCAGGACATATGAATGCTAGAACACAGCACCAACGTCAGACATACTGCAACAAACAGAAATGTCAATTTCAATTATATTTTGACTTCTTGATAGGTTTGGGTGAAGTGTTTAGCCTATGCCTATCACATAGAATGTACTCATTAAGTGACTACATGTTTATTATGATTATGGCTGAAGGACACAGAGTTAGTAATTTCATATCTAGGATTTGTCACCGGGTCTTTATAGCTGCAAAGCCCCATCCTTTTCTCACAGTGCAATCCTATTTCTCATAATTCAGTATTTTGTTTTCCTCCTAACTCCAGTTTTCCAGTTGTTTATCACAATAGAAGCAGACCAACAACGTTATGAGCCATATAAGCTTTTTATTTTGCTGATAAAATATAACTAATTGAACAAATTATTGCTTTTGATTTTGCTCCAAAAGTCCTTTTTAAAATTCTCTATATTCCCTCTAAATTTAAAAAGCTAAATTTATCTTATAAATGCACATACAGCTCTCATTGATTTCAGTGGGAGTCCAGAATTCAGGGATGAAATCTAGGTTGAAGAGTTTTAATTTTCTGTTTATTTACAGCAAGAGATAATGAAAAATGGTGTGTTTGCTTAGGGTGTACCAGCATTAAGTATTCTTGCTAGCAGGGTCAAGTACAGCATTATGACTGAAGTTCAGAGAAGAGTTCTGCATTTCACTAGTAGACCTGAAGACATTTTCTTGTAAGTGAGCAAGCATAGCTTTTGGCATCAAAGATAACAGGTAATATTGAATAGGAGGAAGGGTTTCACTGGCTGAAAAGGATAATCAAATATGCAGTACAACTGATAAATAGCTCTTTACCTGTATCTTTTCATCTGACTGATATTTTTATTAAGGGAAATATTTAGTATAGTAATGTAAAATTTTCTCTAATAACATTTTTAATATGACAATTTAAATACACTACTTGCAGGATTATTCTGTTCTGAAAGAATTGGATAAAACAGTAGTATCTTGGCATACAGTGGCAGTATAGATCAAAGGACTGAATTTGGAAATGGTGGATATAGGTTCTGGTCTCAGCTCTGCATATAAATAACTGTGTGATTTTAGGCAAATCATTCCCTGTATGATGATTGGAGATAATAAACCTGAACTAACAAAGTGAGATTATTTGTGGAAGTTCTTTGTTTCTAGATAAAATTACTGTATTATTGCCACAGTTATTTTTACATATAATGATGGTGATGTATAGAGCATACATGAAATTATAAACACTTTTCTACTAAGGGATTAAAGAGTTTCAGTTACTTTAATAACAGAGACACACTTTCAATTGCATTCATTTTGATTTTACCTCATAGAAATAGATAAGTTTGAGGTGGTTTTGGGTTTTTTTTTTCCCCCTTGAGAAGTGAAAGTAATTTTACTGACAATAAAGAGTAAAAATGGGGACTTCCCTGGCAGCACAGTGGTTAAGAATCCACCTGCAAATGCAAGGGACACGAGTTCGATCCCTGGTCCAGGAAGATCTCACATGTTGAAGAGAAACTAGGCCTCTGCACCACAACTCTGAGCCTGTGCTCTAGAGCCGTGAGCCACAACTACTGAGCCTGCATGCCACAACTACTGAGCCCGCATGCCACAACTACTGAAGCCCGCACACCTAGAGCCTGTGCTCAGCAACAAGAGAAGCCACCACAATGAGAAGTCTGCACACCTCAACAAAGAGTAGCCCCAGCTTGCCGCAACTAGAGAAAGCCCATGAGCAGCAACAAAGACCCAACACAGCCAAAAAATTAAAATAAAAAAGAAATTTAAAAAAAGAGTAAAAGTGAAGGGCTTGAGGAGAGAACAAGAAAGTTGGAATAACTAACATGAGGAATGTAAAGTGGAGATGATTGAATGTAAGTAAACAAAATGATATTGGACTGGAGATCCTGGTTGAGTGTAACTTAGTTGACTCAATTAGCTGATTTCTTTTCCTTTTCTTTTGTTTCCTCTCTTCTATTATTATTTTTTCAACAGTACCCAATAGTTTAGGCACAGGAAAAGAGAAACAAACAATAGATATTCATACTAGACCAGTAATTATTTAGAGGGATTCAGAAGAAGGAAAAGAAGGTAAATATGTGGAGGGTTTGGGGGAGACAATTCTTTACTTAAGAGACAACATGTTTCAAAAATAATAGGGAAGGATGGGGAATGAAGGTCTAAGGGTGACTGATTGTTTTGGAGGAAATATATATACTTTAATAGTTATCTTTTTGTGAGAGTCTGTGAGTGGTAAACTCTCTTAGTCTTTGATGTCTGAAGATGTTTTATTGTGTTGGTTACGATAATTTAGCTGGGTATAAAAGTGCAGGTTGACTATTTTCTCCTGGCAATTTGAGAAATGCAACTGTATTCTGGCATATATTGTTGCTAGGGAGAAATCAACTGTGTAATTGTTGTTCTTTTGTTGGTAGGTTGTCTTTTCTCTCTGGTAGTTTTTAAGATTTTATCCTTATCTTGATATTCTGTGGTTTTCCTATCATGTGCTTAGGTATGGGGTGATTTTTATTTATCCTAGGAGTCAGATATTTCTTCAATTTTTGAAAATTCTTGACTATATTGCTTTAAGTAATGTTTTTCTATCATTTTTTTCTTCTAAAATGCCTATTAGACATATGTTGAAGTCCCTCTATCCTCTATAAGTTTTTGAGGGTTTCTTTGGTCTATGATGTATAATATTGTCCATAATATTGCTTTCAGTGAATTATGTCCTGTCCAGATGTTATCTTTTGTGTTTTAAAACAAATTTCATTGAGAATTTTAAAAAATTCTAAGATGTCTAACAAGTTATTGCTATATTAATTTGTTCTATTTTTTCATTTCTGCCTGATTTTATTTTATATTTTCTTTTTTATTTCTAAATTGTTCTAAAAGTTTATAATGCACAAAAGTATGACTGTTATCCTAAGGCAAGCACCTTTATAACTTTCATGCATATCAAGAAATAAAACATTGCCAGCACCTCCAGAACCTCTTCCTAATCACTATCCTCTTCTTTTTCCGCAAAAATAAACAGTATCCTGAATTCTGTCACCATCGTGTAGATTTATCTGTCTTTGAAGCTTATGTAATTGAAATCATAGAGTGTTTCTTTCACTCAACATTATGTTTGTGAGATTATTATATCTTGTCGCTGAGAGCTGTAGTTCATTAATTTTTATTATTATGAATTATTCAATTGTATTGATACACTTCAATTTAATTATCCATTTTAATGTTAATAAACAGTTTTTCAACTAGGATTTATTATGAATAATACTACTATAATCATTCTTTTATATGTCTCTTGGTGCACATGGCATACATTTCTGTTAGAAAAGTATGTAGAAAAGAAATCAATAATTTAAATAATATGCATATCTTCAGCTTTAGTAGATAATGCCAAATTATTCACTAAAGTTAATTTATGAATTTACATTCCCACTAACAGTATATGAGAATTCTTATTGCTTCACATCTTTGCTAACACTTGGTATTATTACTTATTTTTATTTTAAAAAAATTTATTCAGTTTATTCAAACTAAAAACAAGCAAACAAACAAAAAAGTTCACCCATTTCTCCTAACCCCCCACCCCCTGCCTCTTGCAACCATCAATCTGTTCTCTATATCTATGACCTCGGTGTGTTTTTTGTGTTGTTTTGTCTTATTTTGATTTGATTTTGATTTTTAGATTCCACGTGTAAAAGAGATCATACGGTTTTTGTTTTCTCTGTCTGGTGTATTTCATTTAACATAATGTCCTCAAGGTCCATCCATGTTGTCACAGACAGGAGGATTTCCTTGTTATTTTATGGCTGAACAATATTTCCTATATCACAATTTCTTTATTCATTAATCTACTTAGATTGGAAATACATGAATGCACACACAGGGTGCAGTTCATCTGATAGTATTTCAGAGGTTTCTTTTGCCTGCAACTGTGGAGCATGTGTCTTTGCTTCTCTCTTTGAGTGCATTATGAAAGGGGATAATTCTACTATTTCTCTTACAGTGTCTGGGAGAGTGAGCTGTGTACACAGTCTGAATACTCAATAAATATTGCTGAGAGGGGATGAATGTGGAAAATCCAGAAAATGTGTGTTTCTATTTTGATTTATGAGCTTCTTAGAAAAGAGTGGGGAAGGACCTAAATAGTACACTTAAGGGATCTTATATCTTTCCTACCCCTTAAACAGATTAAAAGAGGGAGAAGAAATAGAACAATCTTGAAGGTTGATTGAGGGATAAAACACCCACAGAACAAATTTTATTTAAGTTTCATGAAGCTCAAACAGCAGGTTTAAGTAGATTTGCTGGAGCTTAGATATGTGTCTGCCAAGCAAGATAACTTTTAAAGAAAATAGTTCTTTGCATTTTCTCAGGTGAAAAACCAAGTTTGTTGCTTCACTTTTGCTCTTAGAAAATATCAGTTGAGAAAGAAAAAAATGCCATTTATGGAGTGATTGTAGAGCAACTACAATGACAGATCTAATATCAGGTAAAGCTGAAACTCCAGGTAAGGATAAAGAAAAGTAAGACTGGATTCTTTTCATGTGGCTCAGACTGGGAGATATTTGAAGCCAGCCAAGGCACAACTCACTGAGTATTTTCAAAATTGTACAACAAAACTGTATTATAAACATTAAACTTGCTACAAGACTAGATTTTGTGTTCCCAACACTAGATGAAATGATAATTATGCTACTATGGCAATCATATTGATATGTAAATGAATCAAATCAATACATTGTACACTGTAAACTTACACAATGTTGTTTGTCAAACTGAACAAAATAAAAAACCCAAACCAAACCAAAACCAAAACAAACAAAACAAAACCCTTCTATGGCTCCCCTTCCTCTTGGTGACCTGTATACCCAAGTCTCTCTTCTTCCAGCTAGGGCTGCCAGTGACCCCTAATGGCTCTGTGGTCCGGTACCTCTCATTATAAGTGCCCACCTCAGACTGTGCCCATGTCCTTCAAGAATGCTTGGTCACCCCTTGTCTATCTTTAGTCCCTCCTCCTTGGGATCCTGAGACCTCTGTTATCCAAATGTTACTTGATCCCAGAACCAAATTGTTCAGATGTGCTTATTGATGCAGCCTCACTAATGGGAGATGTTATTACACCGCGCTGCCCTTTTTTACTTTCATTAATCAAATGTACATTAAAATGCCTTGTTATAGAAAATGGAGAAAATGCAGCAATCATGCATGAGAATAAAAGTATTCATAATCCCTCCATCCAATAATCGCCACACATATACACTTGTACATATATTTCTTCTTTTTTCACTTAAATAATATTTAATTAAAGAGTTTTCATGTCAGTATATATATTTTCATAACATTATTCTTTGTGGCTGGAAAGTATTCCATTTTATGAATAGACTCTCCTTTATTTAGACACTTTTTGACCTAGCTTATTTTTATTATTAAAAAGATGGAATGAATGCCCATTGTAAAATCTCAAATAATACATAGTGAAAAATAAGTTCCCCTTCCACTGACACTCCTAGTTCTCCCCGTAGGCAATAAACATTTCTTCTGTCATCCTCTGGAAATAGTCTATACAAGCATATATATGCAATGTATTATTGTCTTTTTACACATGGTTGTATATACACTATCAAGTACCTTTATTTTGTAAAATAAAAGTATCTTGGAATTTCTTCAAGTTTAGAATACATAGATCAGCTCTTGTTTTTTCATGGCCACATAGTAATCATGGTGTGGATTTGATACAGTCAGTGTTCTATTAATGGAGTTCAGCTGTTTTCTGTCCGTTGCTGAGACAAACACAGCAACAACAAACACTCTTATACGTCTGGCTTTTTGCACATATAGAGTGCTGTTGAACTCTTAGAAGTAGACTTTTAAGACTTTTGATGCATATATCCAAACAGTCCTTTATTATTGAATGATGTTACATTGTTATGGTAGAAAAAAAACTCCTGACCCCCTTGTTAAGCAAGAAGGCTTTAGAGGCAATATGAAGTCCTAAGGAGTGACTATAAAGTTGGCGTTTTCCAGCCCCTAAAGAAGAAAGCTAGATAAAGGTGGAACCTCTTTAATATCCTTCCATTCCTCTGCAGAGGAAATCAATTCCTAGGCCTATATACACATTAAATGCTATATTGTTTTTGAACACGCTCCTCAGAGATATTGAAACCTTGTCTCCTTCACCATGAAGGGTGCCATGAATTCGACAAATCAAATTACTTAGTCTATTTCTTTGCCAACAGTGGCACCTGTGCTTACCATGCTTTTCATTATTCTTTAAGCATCTCTATCACAGGTTTCTTCTCCCTAATCCTTTTCGTTTAAATGTAAACTCCATGAGAGCAGATGTTTATTTTGTTCACTGCTGTATACCCTGTCATCTTGACCATAGTAATCACTCAGTAAGTTTTTGTTCAAAGCATGAGTCAATTCAGCCAAACAAAAGTTTCTAGAAATCTTGATGTCTCTGACATAGTTCACCTGTCATACATTTTGCACCACTGAATTAAAGCAGGAATTTATTTATTTATTTATATTTTTATAATTTTTATTGGAGTATAGTTGATTTACAATGTTGTGTTAGTTTCAGCGGTACAGCAAAGTGAATCAGTTATTCATAGCATATACATATATCCACTCTTTTAAAGATTCTATTCCCATATAGGCCATTACAGAGTATTGAGTAGGGTTCCCTGTGCTATATATACAGTAGGTCCTTATTAGTTTCTGTTTTATATATAGTAGTGTGTATATGTCAATCCCAATCTCCTAATTTATCCCTCCCCCCCGTTTTCCCCCCTGGTGACAAGTTTGTTTTCTGTATCAAAGCAGGAATATTAAAATCTATGGTTCAAAGATGAGCTTCAGAGGGTATGTGATGAACTTGCAGGCCAAGTACATGGGGTACATGTGTGTATATGTATTTGGGGGTGGGGAAAAGAAGAAGATTCCTAGGGCTTGTGGACACTTGTTACATCTTCTTTTTCTTGCTCTCAACAATAATTTAGCATAATTTATACTAACTCAGATGTGTTGGGAATGATTCTTTTTATGTGACTAACAAACTAGGTGGGATGTTTTTGACTCTAAATAAATATTAAGCTGGTTAAGCAGAGTGTTGAGTAGCTGTAAGGTGAGTAATGTCATGGGCAGCAAAGTAACCCTTACTAGTCAGAAACATGACTTTTCTTCTGGCATTGTAATGAGTGTTGGAAAATTCCTGTAGGGAGAAAAGGTGTGACATTTCACATTCACTTTGAAAGAGAGACAATCAAACTTAGATGATAAATATTAAAAAATAATGTAATTAAAAATTAACTATTTTGATTGGTGCCAGTTATAATTGAATAAAGAAGATTAAAATGTAATATATGAAAATTTTTATGTGACTTTTCTAATGTTAGAAAAAAGGATCAAAGAATGCTAAGTGGATTAATAAAATGATTTAATCATTTTTTTATATTTCCCTCCTTCAAGAGCATGTGTATTAACTGATATTTTGAACATGACATTGTTACACACATGAAAGTATGGGGATAGATGGAAACATAGAGTATGCTTTTTTTGAACAAGGATTTCTTCAACATGTGAGAAGACATAGGACAGTGATTGGTCTTTTAGCTAAGGGTGATGCTGAAAGGATTGACAGGTGAATGAAGGGGCCTGGAAAGAGGGCTGTTGGAAAAAATTATAATAATAAGAAGAAATTCCTTTAGAAAGCTGTCCAGAAAAATAATAAAGAAGTCATAATATGTTATTTTCAGAGTCAATACTAACACATGACTCCAGTACCAAAAATGTCACTCAAGAGAAAGAAGAAGACAAGGGGATTTGATTAAATGAATTTGGACTAGATTTCAGGAAGAAATGATTTGACCTTGAAACAGGACATTTCCATTCATTTGTTCATTCAATATTAAGTTAGCATCTATATCTTAGTGCTATATTAAGGAAGATTGTCTATTGTCAACTCTGGTCTATGCAAGGGAAGTAGCTTGATTAAAGTATAGAAAATTAAGTGTTTTGTGGGTTTTATAATTTATTTATTTATTCATTTATTTTTGGCTGTGTTGGGTCTTTGTTTCTTTGTGGGGGCTTTCGCTAGTTGTGGCAAGCGGGGGCAACTCTTCATCGCGGTGCACGGGCCCCTCACTGTCGCGGCCTCTCTTGTTGCGGAGCACAAACTCCAGACGCGCAGGCTCAGTACTTGTGGCTCACGCGCCCATTTGCTCCACGGCATGTGGGATCTTCTCAGACCAGGGCTCGAACCCGTGTCCCCTGCATTGGCAGGCAGATTCTCAACCACGGCGCCACCAGGGAAGCCCCGTTTTGTGGGTTTTTAGAGAGCAAACTGAAGATGGAACAGGTCCTTATCATAATCAATTTTATGATGAGATAAAATTAGATTCCCTGCAACCCCACTACCCAGGTAGGAAAAATAAACTAAAAAAGGGACATATGGTCCTGGACCTCAGATTCCACAGCCTAGCTGACCTTAGCTTCACAGCTAACGTCCATCTAGATTCTCATTAACCGCTGAGTCACGCTGAACATGCTTCAGGTGAAAAGAAATAAAGATTATATTGCACAAATTATCCTGTTACCTTTAAAAATGTTTACTAGTAGAACATAAGCTGAGGTCACACAGTAATTAGACATTAAGCCACTATTACTGTAGCCTGTTAACTACAAAATGAGTTTGATAAGAGATGATTGATTTTTAACAATTTTTTTTTTTTAACTAGCAAAGAATTAAGCATTAGCAGTGGTAGGAGGCTGGGGTGTGTGGGGGGACAGCAGTGCCCAGAGAGAGTGGTGGTGTCCAGCAGGCATGGTGCTTGGTGGATGGAGATGTATGCACTGTCAGGGCGTTTTTGCACGCTGCGAAGATGAAGCCAGCAGGTACCGCATGATGGTACCCACACATTGTGAGCCAGCTGGAGACGCCCTGAAATACATGGAGGTGAGGGGCTTTGCAGAGGCCTGAGCTATTGGAGGGAAAAAGCAGTCAGTGATCTTTGGGTTATTAGTACAAGTTGAGTGTCCTTGCTTCATGGGTGACTCCTGAACAACTGGGGCTCACAAAACAGCATATGCATCAGTATTTTAGCCTCCAAACCCATTTCCATTCAGTGTACTCTTTAAGAAGAGAGCATATTGAATGCTACAATGAGAAAATAGACCCCCATTTTGATAAGAAAGAGAGCGGGTGTACAAGGAAAAAAAAGCAGGCAGAATTAACAAAGGTAAATAAGATGGTAAAAGCAAGAGAAACTGTTTTCACATGACCAAATATATTTCATTTGAGCCAAAAAGAGAGTTATTCACATACATGTATTCACAAGAGGCAGAAACAGAGAACAAAAATAACCGTGAAAAATGACACTGGAAATTAAAGAGGAGGAAATAGAGAAGTTACATCTTGTATTCAGCCTAGTTTTTCTTTTCCACGCAGAAAAATGATAGTGGATTATAGAAGCAAAACGAGAATAAACTTACTGTGAAAGAATGCTAACTTCTAGCAGTCTCCTCTAAGCGCATCCTCATTATTTGTCGAGTCACTCGCCATCCATACAAGAATGCTGATTTTTTTCTTTGTGAACTGCCCACAGATTGGGCCATCCTCATGCACTGAAAGTATGTGTTTCTTTACGCATTGGTGCATGACGAATAGGGTTGTCCTTTTTCTAAATTATCATCTGCTTGCCTGTGCAATTTCCATGAGCAAATATGGGTATTTGCACACGCAAATGGAAGTGCATGAAAATAATATGTGCTCGATATCAGCGGGCCAGCCAGGGTTTGGCTTTTTGGTGTTAAAAGCCCTGTAAATGCTGCATGGATTTCTGAGAAAGCTTCACTCAGCAAAGGAGGGATATTTAGCTAATGGCTATCACTCCTTGCCTAGGTTCATGAATTGTACATAGTTATAAAATATATAAAATATAATTATATATATATATATTTAGGATTTGGAGTTGTAGAATGCTTTAAAGGACAACATTGTAGTAGGATGTGGTATAAGCTAACTTTTGGCTCTGAAGTATTTATTAATATGTTATGGTTTGAAGTATAGAATAAGTCCTTCAATTTCCTCTTAAATCATCCCATTAAATGTTATATAATTATAAAAAGCAACAGTGGGAGCTAAACATTTAAGTTATAATGCCAAATAATATCCAAAGAAAGACCAGAAGATTACAAAAATTAGCAAAGATTAGTAGTTACACAGAGCCAAGCTTCCTTCAGAGGACACACGATATTTTAATATTTTAGGGAACCTATTTACTATATTATTGTGCAGTATTCTGATGTTTATGTCTTATAGTTATACTGACACACATTTCTGTACCTTGAGAAATCTAGTGATTTCTTTTAGTCTGAAACCTTCCAGCCATGGCTTAGGAAGCGACTTTGGATGCCCCTTACTGTCCTAGAACCTCTTACAGCTGCCCCGCTTACAGACTCTTAAGCCTGAATCTCACTTTCATGACACAGACACAAAATCCTAACACGTATTTTTCAGTTTGTATTTCCATAACATCATTTTCTTAGTCAAGCTATTCTGAAGCATCATTTAGGAATTTCTGCTTCCTCATTACACTGTTTCTCATCAGCCTTCAATTACAACTTTTTTTCAAATAAAAACGAATATTGTACAAAAGGTAAAAGGGATGTTTTGCTG
This sequence comes from Neophocaena asiaeorientalis asiaeorientalis, assembly GCF_003031525.2. NCBI lineage: Eukaryota > Metazoa > Chordata > Mammalia > Artiodactyla > Phocoenidae > Neophocaena > Neophocaena asiaeorientalis. Next base: position 579,695 of record NW_020174917.1, on the reverse strand, counting down.
GATCTTCAAGGTGAAAATCTAAATGAATTTTAGATTCATTTAAAAGTGAAAATCTAAATGAATCAACTGGAATTGTTATATAACATGATGCCTAATGGTTCAAATGTTTTCCTGCGTTATTTATTGTCAGTTGTTTTTATTTTTAGTTTTTTGAATCCATGGGGAAAACTGCCTTTTCCAAAGATCCGGGCCCACCAGCAGCTGCAGGGGGTGGGGTGGAGGGCTTGGTTACTGGTGTGCACTTCTGTGGCTGAAGTTCTCCACGTGAGGGTGCTCTCTGTGGTAGAGGTTGGTATCAGGGGTCAGCCTGGCGGTGGGCAAGTACACAGCAGCAATGATTTCCTGTCCTGCACACATTTCGAGAACCTTGCTACTACTCCCTCTATAAGTGGAATAAAATTCTCCTTTTCATGGATCACGACAGGCTTGCGATTTGCTTATAACTGGTAGCATGTGGTTCAAGTGACACCGATTTCTGAGGCTCAGTCCTAAAAGACAGTGCAGTTCTGCCTTGCTAGCTGGGACACTCACTTTTGGAGCCCTGACCCACCACGTAACAGTTAACACCCTGGACCCTCCATCCTATGAGGAAGCCCCAGGCTACAGGGAGAAGCCACGTGTAGGTGCTCCTATTAAGGTGAGCCCTGTGGCCCAAAGTCACACCAGTTTCTCCTTTCCCACCTCCCTTTTCACAGCCAACCTTTTCCTCCTTTACAAAAGGAAGGCATATCTCTCTGTCATCCGAGGTCTTACATAGTGCATTGCCCTAAGGTATACAAATCTTGGGTGTGCCAAACAAAGAGACAATTAAAAATATTAGTGTCTACAAAGTATTCTTCAATCCAGGAAACTTAAAGAAAAAACTCAGAAAAGCATTTACATAAATTGTGGAGACACCTCACTGGTTTCTCAGATTTCTAGTTTATCTCCTGCTACAGTCGATTCCTTGAGTAATGGGGCTGTGTCTGCTTTGATCCAGCATCTAGCACAGCAATGAACATATAGAAGCTATGCAATAAATATTTGTGGAATGAAGTTGGGACATTGTAAAATTATCGAACATGGGAATGTTCACAGACGCACTGTTTCTTCCCTGTTCAACCCTAATCCCATTCCTCTGCTCGCTTCCCCTCTATGCTCTCCTCCTTCTTCCACCCCCTTCCACAGAGTTCTCTTTTGGCCAGAGTGGATCCTGGAGTCTGGAACCCAAAGAAGAGCATGGGCAAATCTAAGAGGTTGGAGGTAGGGGGGAAGGATCTAGAAGAAGGGAAAAGTCGGTGGACCAGAAATGGTGAAGAGAGTCAGAGGCTGGGTGGATACAGAGTTTGGTGTGGGGTGTAGCTGGGATATTATAGGATATGTAGGGCAAAAAACTGGCTAGGAAAAATAAAAGATATGAGAAAATTACCGAGGTGATTATGAATGGAATTCTCTTTAATACCCTTTGAAAGGCACAATTAAAAATGGGATTTTTGTGTGTGTGTTTATTTATATTTTCTTTGTGTGTTTGGAGTGAACTTATTTAGAGGAGCAGTCATGACTTGACAAGGTTATAGTGTGTTATAAAGGGTTATATATATATATATATTTTTTTTAAATTAATTGCTTAATTTATTTATTTTTGGCTGAGTTGGGTCTTCATTGCTGCGTTCAGGCTTTCTCCAGTTGTGGCGAGCAGGGGCTACTCTCCACTGCAGTGTGCGGGCTTCTCATTGAGGTGGCTTCTCACGTCATGGAGTACAGGCTCTAGGCGCGCGGGCTCAGTAGTTGTGGCACACGGGCTTAGTTGCTCCGTGGCACGTGGGATTTTCCCAGACCAGGGATTGAACCCGTGACCCCTGGATTGGCAGGTGGATTCTTAATCACTGGGCCACCAGGGAAGCCCCTATAAAGGGTTATAAATGAATGAATATCCTTCATAGGCAGGTCCCACTGTCTCCTCCCTCTCTAAATAGCAACATGCACTGAGGTTTGCTCCATTCCCTGGAACAGGGCTCAATACTTGACTTGCATGATCTTATTTAATTTTCATGGTAATACTTTGAGGCAGAGATTATTATTTCCACTATTCCAAAGAGAAAAGCATAACTAAAAAGTTAAGTTGGTTATCCAAGTCACGCAGTGGCAGACACAAGATTTGAACCGAGTTGTATTCAATGCCAAAGTTCATATTCTTAAATACTATGTAATATTCCTTATGAAGGTATTTATTGGTTTTTTAAATAATAAAGTTCTGGAATCATGAAAGCACTGAGTTTGACTCTCTCTGCTCTGTGATATGGCTCATGATTTGTATCACATGCTTTTGTTTATCCTTCTGGGCTCCTCAAAATATACCTGAGACACTCAAAGACATATTATAGAAGTTGTCAGCACATCAGTATGTTTTCTGGATTCTGCCTAATGGATGTCCCCAAATCTTTGTGAAGTCCTCAAACAATATGTCTGCAGAAGCAGACATGAAAATCTAGCTCCCTTTTATTAAGACAGAGTTAAAGGGATGTGAAAAAACTTTAGAATGCTATTCTCATAGTTTTTGGTTTGCTTAAAAAACCTATGAGAATGCTATTCTCATAGGTTTTTGAAGTAAAAATATGTTACTTAAGTTACCATATAATGGGTTTTTTATTATTATTGTTTTAAATGACTTAATAAATTAATATTTTAGAAAATTTTCAGTTTTAGTTTCTAGCACTGTACATATCAATATAAAATGAAAGCCCATTGGGTTCTGAGATGAAAAGTTTGAGAACCACTGACAGTTATTTACAGATCCACGCACAATGTATTTTTTTAAACCTACTATGCTGTTGCACTGTGTTAAGTATTGAAAATAAAAAGGTAAATCTAACATAAGCCCAGCCTTGGAATAGCTCCAAAGTTTACATTGTAAAGATAATTAGAAGATATTTAGTACTGCTAAGGGTTGCAAACAAAATGCAAATCGTTCCTAATTGAATTCAATTCAGAATCCCCATTGCAAGTTCACAACACCTGAAGTATTTCCAACACCCCCATTTTATTGATATGGAGACTGAGGCTCAGAGAGAAAGTTATGTGGCCAAGGTTCCACAGCCAGTGAGTGGTGGACTAAGGCAGCCAATTTGATCCACACGATGTGTTTGTGTTATGAGGGGTTCCTTACCTTTTTAAAAAATCTCCAATGTTCTAAGATTGTATGATAAGTATGAATCTTATAGAGCTCAAATTGTTAAGAAAATTAACAAACCTCCTCTTTGGGGACAATTTGTACAGTAAATTAGTGATCCTTATTAAAAGTAAGCTAAATCATTGTATAAATCATTGTATAAATTATGTTTTAGAGAATTAATGATTACTTGTTACTTAACATGTCAGTATATGAGTTTCCCCTTTTGTGGGGTAAAGAAAGACCCCACTTCATCATTAAATTGAACATATGTGATTTACTTCTACTGCCTTAACTAGAAGGAAATTCTATGTTTCTACTATCATTCAATTTTATTAAAATATAAGAAAAATATGGCTCAAAAAGAACCAGCCTCTAAATAAACATACAAAGTTTAAAAATGCAATAAATCCACTGGGAAAATCATCCCATGCCAACTGATATGATTTCACTCTGTGCAAAACTATGTCCATTTCAGAAGGTGCTCAGTGCAATAAATGTGGCTCAGTGGAACTTTTATGCCATAAGGAAAGCTTCATAAATACAGACCTTGTGCATTTTACTTGATCTGCCATAGAAGTGCATTTTGTCGAAACATAACTTTTAAAGGCTTATGAAGACATCCTCATATATTCAGAAATACCATTCTTGCAGGAAAAAAAGCAACAGTAGCCTGTGAATCCTTTAATCAAGGGCATTAAAGATCTGTTCAGAGATTGCAAGGCTGCTGACTCAAGCTAACATTTTCTTGGCTTGCTTCTGGGCTGCTAGCTCTCTTTGCATGTGCATGATGTTGATGTAAAATGACATTTGCACCTGTTGTTGCCAACCTATATTAATTAGCATGGTGCCCTAAGTAGTAAACAGGCCATCCCATCCAAACAGAAGCCATTAACATATTGCAGCTGTCATGACTAAGAAAAATGCTGGGGCTGGGAGATGTGCACATCCCTGCATAACTTGGCTCAGTTAGCAAAGCTCTCCCAATTGGAGTCGCTTGGGAGAAGAAAAGAAGCATGGGATGCAGCCAGTCAGGAGTGAAAGAATACATTTTATTGCAGGTTTACTTTCATGTATTATGCATAGCCTTCAAGGTCACTGCACGATCATTTATAAGATTTTAATGAGATATCAAAGTGGAAGGAACGGAATGTAATTAATGGAATCATATTGAAAAGATAGGCAGGTATAGTAAAAGCCCCCAATATCATGCAGTCTTCCAAATTCTAGAGCTAACTAGGAGACAGACTCTCAAAATCACACCACGGTGAAGGGGCGAATGTTACCACGTTGTGATAACGCTTCATTATCAAAGGCCTTGAACTCTATTCAGAGATACAATTCCAAAAATTAAAGAACATCTAGAAGTTTCTGTAAGAGAGTAAAGATAGGTACTTGAGTTAGAATATACAGATCTTTTGTAAACCCAGAGGAGGCAGATGACCTATTCCAAGACTTCAAGAAGACGAGTTTCTATTAAGTATGGATATCTTCTGTGAATCATTGGAACAGGGCACGCAGGTCAGCTATCTTATGCCAGTGAGCGCTCCATTCCCCAGAAGGTGTTTTGTTCAACATACAGTCAGGTTTCTTTGAAGTTGGTTTGGTTCTATATCTTTTATTCAACTTATAAAAATTGCTCAGCTCATACAAATGTTGGCTAAAATGTCGACACATAGCACAGGAAACGTCTAGATTGATAAGTACCTAGTTAACCAGAAACTTCACTCAACTGACTTTGCACTCAATTTAGGAGAAAGAAGCAAATGAAAATAAATTAAGTGGACAACAGGGGTTTAATTTTTTTTAAATTCTGGAATATGTCCTGAGGATTGATATCCATGCTACTAAATTTCCCAGAACTTTATACCTGCATTTTTGTTCAGGGAGAGCTGATGTTAAAAATAATGATCCCTAGGCTCAAAGGACGTTGAAGTCTTTCATGATTCATCAAAGCAAAAAAGATTCCATTCAGCACACTATTCTAACTAAGGCAAGGATGTGTGGAGTGGTTTAGAAAGACTCCATAGCTAAAAATTTGGGGGGAAGAATAACTCTGCTTAATCACAGAACACCCAAATCTAGATATTTAGTTCCTGAAACACTCTGGGTAATTTCATTCAGCCCCCAAATCTGTCTTTCAAAAGGCAGGTTGCTTAGTGTGAGTAAAAATTTCTTTTCAGAATAATATTAAAGAATGGGATCTATACTTACCCAACACCCAAACAATTTAGTCAATTTCGTGTGTACGTGAGCATACGGCAGAGGGGATGGAAAACAGCTAAACCAGTTCAACTGAACCTATACCACATATCGATTGGCAGGATGACTGATATTTTTACTCTGGTAGTAGTAGTTTCAAGGTTGAAGAGAAAAGACCTTCGTGTATTTGTAAGGCATACATCAAGAAGAATACTAGTATTCAAAAAAATTTTGTATACTGGTCATGAAAAAAATGCAATAAAATCATAGACTTTTATTGATAATCCAGGAATTTTTATGTAAATGTCTCACAATGCTTTCAAAATCATATTCGTCTGGTGGTAAAATTATAAAAAAGAATTAGCCACGTTTGAAGGATACTCAAACAATCAGTGAAAAAAATGAAAACCAAAACCTCGCTTCTGCAGATATTTTATGTATACAGCCTTTGGATATGAATAAATAACTAGAAATAATGGCCAGATATTTTAAATTTCCACGAAGATATTTTACCTCACTTAACTCAAGATACGTAACTAGCTTGGTTAATATCAGTGACAAATTTGAGAACAGAAATTTGACACTACTTCCTGTTCAATACTGGGGTCGTGAGAACGTGCTATTTTTCTTAACTGCATTATCACACAAGTCATTACTAATATGCCTCTTTCAGTCTGTAGCCACAAATGCCAGTACTCTGATTCACATTTCCCCCAGCTATGACTCAACAAAATTTGGTATTGGGGGAAGAAAACAAATAATCATTCAAATCTAATCAACAATACTAGACATAAGAGATAAAAATAATTTAAAATTCATGAAGAAACCATCTTCCCATTTTTAAAAGGTTAAGTTCCCCTAAGCTATGAAAGAAAAACACCCTCTGAAGACCTAGGGAAGCAGAAAACACTGGTGGCAAGTGACAGGAATTGATCCTCCTTGGCTGTGCCTGTCATGTCTCTGAATTTTATTTCCACCATCTCTGGAATGCTATGAAAAGAGAGAGTGGGCGCCGGACTATGGCCTGAGGGCTTGGTACCCAGGTCTCTGACTTTTCTTCAATTAGGAGGCCTCCCTGCCTGATAGAGAGTCGTGCGTCTGACTGGGGGCTTGGACAGTTGCAAGGTATTGATTAACCATAATGTGAAGTCAAATCTGAATAAAAAAGCCTCATGATCAAAAGACCTTCATCGGAGACAGCATGCCCTCTAAGTCAAGGGTCCAGAGATTCTGATGAGCGCTGTTTCCTTTCTGAGAGAGAGAGAGTTCCAGTTTCCTGATAAAGGCTCTCTCGATAAGAAAGTCCACTGGACCTTCTGTCAGAAAACCAAGGCTTCAGATTTGACAGGCGCTTGTTAGTTTTTCATCCCAGAACACTCAACATTCAGAGAAGGGAAGAAAAGGAGATTGCTAACATTGCTGGGCATCGCGAAAGCCAGGCTTGCACTCGCACAATGAAGCTACTGCTGCCTTCTTCCACATTAAAGAAAACACAACCCCTACCTGGCATGAAAAGTGTCCCTTCCCACAGTGCTGGTCCTGCCGCAGTATACAGAATGATCACCAATTAAAGTATTACTTAGATCATGAACAACCAACACATGGCTTTTAATTGAATGTTTAAAAGCTATTTCTCTTTAAAGGAATACTTTTGCAATTCTCTCAGAGGATCCCTTATTATGGCCCTTTTACTTAAAAAATGTCTTGGTGCCTTTTATGTCTACTGTGTTTTTAAGACAATTTTATGAATCAGCTACCTTGAGCCTTTACTACAGTCCTGTGAAGTAGAAAGTCCGAGTGTCATTATCCTCAAGTGAAGATGCAGAAGCAAAGATGTATACAGAGGCCACGAACTTGTCCAAGGTCACACAGTGAATTAAGAGCAGAGGCAGGATTAGAACCCAGGCATCCTGACCCCTAGTCTGGTTTTCTTATCACAGAACTAGAATGAAGCCATTCTGACTCCCAAATGATACATTTGCAGAGTCATGGCTGAAAGCGGCATCGGTAGCCTCATTGCAGAATTGCTGTACTTTAATGATGCATTTCAGCAATTGTTGTATTGTATTGGCTCTAAAGTTATCGAGGAGAGAAATGGTGTTTCTGCATTCTCTCTTCATGTAATACATTACTATTCATTGCTGACTAACCAAACTCATACTCCTACTGCTAACTTTCCCCTTTTCTTCCAGGAGTCTCTTACTCTGCCTGTATGCATCCATTCAATCACACATTCCCCCGGATCTTAATCTCCCTATGTTTCAAGGCTACATTTGCCCTAGTCCCCATTGTATGCCCTTAGCCAGCACCATGACTGACCCAAGGAGATGTTCAATAAATATCAGTTGCAGAAATAAAGGAGCAGACGAGTGAATAGAAGCACTAAAAGCCCAAAGGACAACCATAAACAGACTAGGTATTTCTGATGGTGCTCTCTATAAATTAATAGAATAGACGTGTGAAAACTGTCTCTTCAAATTTGGGGGCATTTTTTTTTTTTTGCGGTACGTGGGCCTGTCACTGTTGTGGCCTCTCCCATTGCGGAGCACAGGCTCTGGACGCGCAGGCTCAGCAGCCATGGCTCACGGGCCCAGCCCCTCTGCGGCACGTGGGATCTTCCCGGACCAGGGCACGAACCCGAGTCCCCTGCATCGGCAGGCGGACTCTCAACCACTACGCCACCAGGGAAGCCCTCGTTTATGGAATATTTTAAGTCATATATTTGTTAGAGGCACTTAAAAAAAATCTCCTTTATAATGCCTCATTTCTCATTTTGATGACCTTTGCCAAATTATAACCTTGTGTAATAATTTCCTTATTTTGTAGCTTCTATGATACTTTATATCAGGTAGTGTTCTAGGCACAGGACATACAAGCTAAAATAGAATTTTATTATTATTTTTTTTTTTGCGGTACACAGGCCTCTCACTGTTGTGGCCTCTCCCGTTGTGGAGCACAGGCTCCGGACGCGCAGGCTCAGCGGCCATGGCTCACGGGCCCAGCCGCTCCGCGGCATGTGGGATCTTCCCGGATCGGGGCACGAACCCGTGTCCCCTGCATCGGCAGGCAGACTCTCAACCACTGCGCCACCAGGGAAGCCCTAAAATAGAATTTTAAAAGGAACTTATAGACTATTTAATAGAGAAGACAGCAATGTGATTAAATACTAGAGATATTCTGCCCCCTGAGGTACAAGGGGGACATAGGGATGGAGAGAATTTGGCCCTTGGATCTCTTCTCGTCTAGATTTTTAAAGCCCCAAATCTATGTTTTCAGCCCTATTCTTTCTCCTGAATTCCAGCATCATGTATCCAAATTATTACCTGACATCTTCACAAGTACGTCTGAGGCAACTTTAACTCAATGTGGCCCTAAAGAGCATATGATTCACACCCTAAGCTCTTCTTCCCCTCATCTCAGTGAACTATTTACTAAGTTTTAAAGACATATCATAATTGATTTCTTGTTTTTTTCCCCTTTTTATCTGCTTCTAAAATGCTAGCAAGTCCTTTCAATTCTACAGCTAAAGTGTATCCTAAACCCCTACATTTCTTTTCACTTTCATCACTTCTACCCTAGTGCAAGCCACGAAGAGTATAGTAGTGCCTGGATTATCACAATGACCTCCTAGCTGCCTCCTTATGCCCACTCTTAATCCACCCCCTCCACATAAGCAGTCCGCCACAAGGTGGCTAAAATACTCTTTTTAGAAAATAATCATTAACAAATCTCAATCCTGCTTGAAAAGCTTTAAGGCTTTTGGTTACACTTAATTGCCACAGAATCCAAACCATTTTTTGGTTCCTACCCTCCTGGCTGACCTCATCTGGCACCAACTCACCTAGTGTTCTTCCCACTTTACTAATCATTCTTTCTCAGCCTCCATATCTGGTCTCTTCCCTCCAGCCTCTTCTTTCCATTCCTCGAGGACAGTAAACTCATGAAGTCCTGGAGCCTTCTCTCCAACTTTCTTCTGCATGGAATGTTCACCCCTGGATCTTTCATGACATCTTACATTTTAGAATAAATGTCAGCATGTCAGTGATAGGACTTTACTAACCACCCAATATAAAGTGGCTACCCACCAATAGAATATTTCTATTCTCTTCATAGCAATTGTCTGATATTTTCTTGTCTGATTATTTATATTTTTTCTGCTTTTCTTCACTAGAAGAAAACACCCTGAGAGTAGGAATATTCATCTGCCTTATGTAACACAGCATTTAGAACAGGGTCTGGCACATATTAGGTGCTCAATAAACATTGTCAATTAAATATTGTTGAATAGCCATTGCCTGAAGAGATGGTGTTGGCAGTAAACACATAAATTACCCTCTTTAGGGAATACTATGAAGTGATCTGTTGGCCCTTTCTTAATTAAGGTTCCAGACTTTTAGATTCATAGACAGTGGGAGAAAACCATTAGAGTAGTCTCAGTAATGATCTCTTTGCCCTCAGGTCATGGTGCTATAGAGAATGGGCTTAACCTAAAGATTTCCCGCCTAGTCTCCTGCTAATGAAAGATGCAGGGTTGATGTAAAAATTAAGCTGCGGATAACCAGCCATAAAGCTTTTCGAAATTATTAGAGGGTTGGGATATGGATGAAGAGAAAAGTGGGAAGTATTTATTACATTACTTACAAAGCACGTGGACTATTCCAAACTCCACACACTCTACGCTATGCTCAGGAAATACAGTGTCTGTCCTCCCTACCCTTTGGATGAAAGATGGGCCACGGTCGGCAGCAAACACATGCAGCATCTTGATTTGTGCTTTTTTTAAAGTTAATCAAAGAGTGTGATGGTGATCAAAGGGATAATAGAAATAGAAGGTTTTATGATGTTTGTGATTAGGGGGTGTACCAAAGAGAACTTGCCAATAGCTAACAAAGGAATAGTAGCTAAATGATGTTCTAGTTTTCTTTCAATAAGGAAACTCACACAGACATGAGGCTTCACTGAATATTGTGTTCCTCTTATCTTTGCAGCAGTCAGTCATAAAATTTTAAGGCACACCTTGTGTGCAGTTGGTGCTGTTCCTGAGAACCCCAAGTCATCCTCTTTCTAACTTCTACACATGTAGTAAGATGAGTGGAGTAAATATTCCCTACAATCAGAGCATATTGTTTTCTAAGCTAAGTAGATATAACAAACCCTCTTAGCATCAGGAATGCTCCTAGAAAAAGAAAACAAGGATGTTTCATGCCAGTACAGGGTGGGATATTTGGTTTTCAGGCAGGGCTGGATAAGGAATCTTTATCCAAGGGACATACACTATACAATTTTCAGCATAAGGAAAATGAATGGTTGCAATATAGGAGAGTTTGGAGTTTCCATGGCTTCAGATACTAGAAAACCTGCTGCCTCCACAGTTTCCACACCTTTTCCTCAGCAAAATGTTACACAATTGTGCTGAGGACACTTGTGGCCTCTAATGGCCAGATAATGGACCACAATAAAAGTTATGGGTCCCCAGCTGGGTTGAAGCTCATAATGGTTGGCAAGATCCATTATTTCACCATTAGCATCTACAGAAAAGGGAGACAATTGTCAACAAAAAAGAAAACAAAAGTACGTCATTGCATGTATTCATCTTATTCGACAAAAAAATTCGAATTCCCTAAAGAGTGGATGGTGATTTTCCTATGTGTATGAGTTTCTCTCTAACTATCCTGTGTGTATTTTTAGAAAGCTTTTAATGCATAAATGCATCGTCTGTCATTCCAAGTTGATGGATTGTGATTATGGCTCCACGCTGGATTTCAAAGTAATTAATTGCATTTTTTAGCATTTTAAAATAAATAAATAAGAGAACAAAAATTAGAGAAAAGATGAAAAATAGATTTGGTTCATGTTAAATATCTGAATAATTTTCTCCTCCTTCCTCAATTCAGGGAATATCATTGTATTTTCTGGATATCTGTCTCTGCTTTAGAAAGAGCCAAGACCCTTTCAATTACAAGGGTGCTGAGTTATTATTCCAGTGTCTTAGTAATATTTCTTTAGAAATCAATAAACACATCTTTAGCCATTTCATTTAGTCTTGAGGGACTCGATATTTTCGTTGTGTCTTCTAGTGAACAGAACGGTGGCATGATATCAATATATATATATATTTTAAATAATGCACCTACTTTTTTTCCTCCTGTCCCTCTCACCTTTGGATGAAACTAGAGTCAATGTAGAGTAATCTACTATCTATCGTGTGTGTTTGGGATGGAGAGAGGGCAGCAGGGGAGATTGACATAGTGCACCACATTTTGTGGAACATAAGATCTATTAAAATCCAAAATTGTCCCCCCTGAGAGATTGAGAAGATTTATTAGAGATTCTTCCATCTTGAAGGAAGGTAAAGTCCTGATCCTAAGATATCTCTGCATTTTGAAGCAGTTGCATATTTAGCTTTAGTTATTAGCTGATTAGAAATGTAAATTTTAAAACTGTTTGGAAATTTAAATATCCTATTAAAAATTATATTTTTCTAGCATAAATAAATGCTGTGGCAAAAATATTTTCAGTACTTCTTTTAGTTAAGCCCATATGAATCTCCTCCTTTGTGTTATGTAAAAATATGAATTTCAGCCCTTAAAGAACCTCAATATTGGTGCAAAGATATCCAAGACACTTATGATCATTTTGTTGAGTTCTTCATACTTTGTGGGTTTGGTGGTATTTAAACACATTTGTTCTAATATATTTATTGACGGATGATTAAAAATACAGAACTAGAACAAATAATTCTAAAATTTGTATGGGAACACAAAAGACCTTGAAGAGCCAAAACAATTTTGAGAAGAACAAAACTGGAGGTATCACACTCCCTGATTTCAACCTACATTACAAAGCTATGGTAATCAAAACAATATGATACTGGTACAAAAACAGAAATATAGATGAATGGAACAGAACAGAGATCCCAGAAATTAACCCACCCTTATATGGGCAATTAATGTATGACAAAGGAGGCAAGGATATACAATGAGGAAAAGACAGCTTCTTTAATAAATGGTGTTAAGAAAACTGGAGAGCTACATGTAAACGAACTAAACTGGACCACTTTCCCACACCATGCACAAAAATAAACTCAAATGGACTAAAGACCTAAATGGAAGTCCTGAAACAATAAAACTTCTGGAAGAAAACATATGCAGTAAGCTCTTTGACATCAGTCTTAGTAATATTTTTTGGATATGTCTCCTCAGGCAAGAAAAACAAAAGCAAAAATAACCAAATAGAACTACATCAAACTAAAAAGTTTTTGCACAGAAAAAGAAACTATCAACAAAAAGAAAAGGCCGCTACTAAATGAGAGAAGATATTTGTAAACAATATATCTGATGAGGGGTTAATATCCAAAACTTACAAAGAACTCATACAATTCAACATCAAAAAAAACACAAAAACCTGATTAAAAAATGGGCAGAGTTCTGAATAGACATTTTTACAAAGAAGACATACAGGTGGCCAACAGACACATGAAAAGATGCTCAACATCACTAATCATGAGGGAAATGCAAATCAAAGCCACAATGAGATACCACCTCACGCCGGTCAGAATTGCTATCATCAGAAAGAACACAAATAACAAATGTTGGCGAGGAGGCGGAGAAAAGGGAAGCCTTGTGCGCTGTTGGTGGGGATGTAGATTGGACAACAGTATGGAGAGTCCTCAAAAAATTAAAGCTAGAATTACTACATGATCCAGCAATTCTACTCCTGGGCATTTAAGAAAACAAAACCACTAGTATGAAAAAATGCAAACATCTCAATAATTTTTGTATTGACTATATACTGAAATGATAATATTTTAGATACATTGGGTTAAAAAAAGATTTTATTAAAATTAATTTTATCTGTTTGTTTCTTTTTAAAAGTGGCTACTAGAACATTTAAAATCATATGTGTGACTCACATTTGTGACTGACTTTCTATTTCTCTTTGACAAAACTATTCTGTAACTTCACAGTAAGCTAGAGTTGCTTTAGCTTTTCAGAGCAAATTTTCCCGTGACCTCATAATCTCTCTCTGTATTAGCTATAGGCAAAGCCTATTTGTGACAGAACTGAAGTTGACAGAATCCTTAACCTCCCAATTTTTAGACTTCATTTTAATAATTACAACTATTAATATAATCACAAAAATATTCCTCCAAAATTTCCATTAAGAGTCAGGCATTGTATGGTCACGTGATATTTATGCTTTAGAAAGAACTTCTTTCTTAATGCACATATATACCTCCAGTTTCAGGTACTTGAAAAAAATAACTTGGTGAATTGTCTATCTCTACCACAAATTAAGAGTAAAGTACTCAAAACGATCCTCTTTCCCTAGAGAATAAACAAGTGAAGGATACTGTCTTCCATGTTGTTTTTCTTAGCTCTAATAGGATGCTACTGTAGAAATTTCCAGATGGATCAATCTGTGAAATTTAAAAAGTATTCTGTATGAGATGTTTTCTGAATTAGAATCTGCAGCAGTTTGATTTGATTGCAAATTGAATATGTCGTCATCAACTCTGAGGCCATAATGGTCAGTACATCATTGTTCTGCAGTACTTAAATACCTGTGGATAAGCGTGTTGAGCTCAATAAATATGGCTTTCTTCCCTGGCTTCGATTATCTAATTTGTTTGGTTATGTAAATATAAGTGAAGAATTTTGAGTGACTATTTAAACATGATCACTGAGAATGTCTCAAAATAAGTTATTTCCATATTTCACCTTGCAACACCACCCTTTCCTTTCCTGGCCCCTGTAAATGAGAGTGAAATTAATTCCCTCTGGGAGAAGGTGAAACTCCGAGGTCCCTCTGCCTTCCCCCACAAAGCCTGTTGCCACTTAATGAAATTCCTTGGGGTTAAGGCCTTGTCTGCAGAGGCCCCAGGTAAATTGTTCCTGTTAGAAACTCTAGCTGCTGTCATTGGTCTTGGGGAATAGAAGCTAAGATAGTCAGCTTAAGAATAGTACTTCAGCATAAAGCAAAAGAAAACTCTTCATTTAGAGTAAATTTCAAGGTACCACAAAATGTTTTGCTAGTAATATCATATTTAAGGTTTTCATGAATAAAATATTGGTATCTAATACATTTTTTAAAAAGTGAATATGATGACCAGTTTAAAATTCATGCATCTCCTTTTCCTCCAGAGTGATCAGGGGCTTCTGATTAGGACGGCAAAGATAGGTTATAAGGCATATGCCGCTGTGTGGAATTGCTGTCTATTAGAGGCCATGATACCAGTAAAATTAGATTAAGGTTAAAGCAGGAATGTAAATTTTATTAATAAGGTTTCTATATTTTAATTCAAAACCAAACACCCTGTGGGCCTATTGATTCTAATACCATTTAATCTTGCAAAAATCTTTCCTGGCATCAAGGGATCTGGATGAGTATTTGCCCTTTATTACCTGGAAAATGAAGAATTTTCTTAAATCTTCACCTCTAGATAGTATAGACATAACTATAGAATTCTGATGACTTTAAGAAAACAAATATATTCATATGATTATGTGTAAACTCAAATGAGTATATGTTATGTGCAATGTATATTATATCTACATGTCTAATGCAAGAATCATATATTCATCTATTCAATGACCCTGTGCTTAAAATTACTTGCATTGAAAACATTTGTGCTAAATTTACTAACCCGCTCCTTTCTGAGTTGTTCAGAGCTCAAGATGTTTTGAAAGGACATTTAAAAATAATTAAGTTGAAGACACATCACCATGGTTCTTGGGCTTCTCACTTTGGTAAGTGACTTCTCTACTTTAGGGAGGTTTTGCCATCTACTTCTTTCCTTTTATTTATTTCAGTGCTTTCCCTGCTGTCTTCTGACACTGCCTTTCCATCCTGTAGTCCCCATCAGGGCCCTCATTGTGGTATGTCTCAAATTTTAGTATATGTTCGTTCTCTTTCTTCATATGTGCTGCCTGCATCCCCCTTGAGTAAGACATTAAACAATTCTGTACTTTACATATATGTGTGTGTGTGTGTGTGTGTGTGTGTGTGAGTAAAGTGACAGAGAGGATAAAGATATATATATTAAATGCTGAAATCTTTTAAAAAATGTTGATATGGTAGAGTGGAAAGGGCATAAGTTTTAGAGCCAGATAAAGATATATGTGCTCTAATTCCTTCCCTTCTCACCTAATCAAGACATCTGCACCTAAAATTACTCTCTTTATCTCTATTATTTCTTCCAGCAATTCCATCAACATAAAACATGTAGTACTACCTAATATATTAAAAAAGCCCCGATAGGTAACACCTTCATTGTTAAAAATAAAAAAAAAAATAATAATGCTTGTTTCAAACTCCATTGAAAAAAAAAAATCCCCAACAAGACAGACAAATACCTGTCTTTCTTATTAGGTGAAGGTCCCATGATGCCAAAAAATATTTTTGTCTTATTCAGTACTACATACCCCGCACTTAGAATATTTCTAACAGTGGTCTAGCATCTATAAACTTCTCAGCAAACAACTGTCGAATGAATGAATGGGTGAATGAACAATGCTTGGATCATAGTATACACTTAGTCAAGGTTGGCTCTTATTACAATGAAACTTTTTGTAAGCCTAATATTTGTTATAAATGTCAAGAAGATTCAGAACAACCACACAATGAAGCTTGTCTAAAAGCATTATATCACTGAAGTCTGGAAGACTTGCATGTACACATTTCAGTGGTTATCTGGTCTGATGTGTTTGACATTCTTTGAAATTTTACAGGGAAAAATCTGCCATGAAATCTTCAGACTTTCTATTTCACTTACCTCTCTATTATTGCTGGAACATTTTGTACAGTTTCTAGTTATTTCCCTAAAACTGTAGCACCTAAGAATAATAAACAAACTTTTGCAAAGTTCTTTATCTAAATAGAGTGTGTTAAAGTTTTAAATACTAGAATTACATTATTTCAATCATCTTTTTGGCTTAGGGAGTAAATAGTAAGTGCTGCCATTGACTGATAGTAAATACAGGACCCAGCAATGTAGGTTCATTAATTTCTAACAAAGGTACTATTCTGGTAGGGGGTGTTGATGATGGGGAAGTCTGTGCATATATGGGGGCAGAGGTAAATGGGAAATCTCTGTACTTTCTTCTCAATTTTTTATTGTGATATAGTTGATATATAACATTATATTAGTTTCAGGTATACAACACAGTGATTCCAATATGTATATACTGGAAATGATCACAGTAAGTTTAGTTAACATCCATCACCTCACATAGTTACAATTTTTTTTTTCTTGTGATGAGAACTTTTAAGATCTACTCTCTTGGTTACTTTCAAACATACGCTACACTATTATTAACTATAGTCACCTTGCCGCACATCACATATCCAGGACTTATTTATTTTAC
Organism: Neophocaena asiaeorientalis asiaeorientalis; assembly: GCF_003031525.2. Classification (NCBI taxonomy): domain Eukaryota; kingdom Metazoa; phylum Chordata; class Mammalia; order Artiodactyla; family Phocoenidae; genus Neophocaena; species Neophocaena asiaeorientalis. Next base: position 562,979 of record NW_020174917.1, on the reverse strand, counting down.
AACTGGAAGTTTGTACTTTTTGACAACTTCCTCTCAAGTTTGAAGTGATTGTAAAACTACTCCAAAAAGTCTTTTTTAAAAGAGAAAATACAGGGCACATGATCAACTCTATCTTAATATCTTTCAATAGTGACTTAACTTTAAAGCTTTCATGCGTTTGGAACTTTCTCTAAAAGAGGAGTAAAAATGAACAATATAGAAATTCTTTGATTTTGTTCTTCTGATGTAATTGCATGTGTTTGGTAATATAGGGTAGATAACCTCAGTGTTAATTAAATTTTAATAAAGAAACACACTATAACTATTAGCACTCTTGGTCTTAGCGCATATACCCTAGTAAAACAAATCCGCTAAAGCTGAAACAAAATCATCCCGAAACGTACCTTGATCATGCCATTTCACTGTCCACTCAACTTCAGTGTCTCTTCATTGCCTAGAGGATTAATGGCAAATTCCTTAGCCTGAAAAATGTATCCTTCTATACTCTGACCCCAACCAATCTTCACAGCCTCATTTCCAGATACTCCTGTAAACAAAACTGATGTGACAGTAGAGCTATCAGCAACCCGGCAGAGCCGAGAAGCCACTAATACTACCTAGCTGTGTGACTTTGGGAGGCCTTGATCCAGCTTTTTGAGGCTCAGTTCTCCCATCTGGTTAATAGTACCTTCTCACTGCACTGCTGGGAGGATTGTGGTTAAGTCTGGGCACCACGTGGTCCCTGGCATGAGAAGCTCTCAGTAATTAGGGGAGTATTATTATCCATAATCATGTCTTTTTATTCCAGTCTTGGTGTCTTTGTGCCCTTCCTTGAAACGTAGCTGAAAAGTCAAGGTTTTCCTGTGTACCCATCGTTCAAAGTCCCTGCTCATGTGTGAAGTCCTGACAACCTGCTCTCACCCAAGGTGATTGCTTTCACTCTGAACTCACGGTTCTCATTTTCTGTACCATTCCTTTAAAAAATGCTTTGTCTTGTAATCTCCCTGATAGTCTTCTCTCATAGTTTATCTTTCCATGTAGTTATTTTATGAACAGGGTTGCTATCGAAGGAAGTCATGGTTGGGAGCTAGAAGGAAATAAATAGGTGAATAGACTAGTAGACCCTAAACTGTGTTCTCTGGAGCTTTCTTGGGGGACATTGTGGTGGGGTGGGGTGCAGTGGTATTTGGAGAATATCAAGTAGGTAGGGCTCTTGGTTCCATCCCCAGTTTCTACTCAGAGCATCAACCTTTCAGCTATTTCATTGTTATTATTATTTATTAAAACTCGTCTTACAAAATTAAGTGCTGGGATTCCAAGTAAGAATTCACCAACAAAAGAATTCTATTGTTCTATAAAACCTTGAAAGTCATTTATCCAGTGCAAACTTCTAACTTTTAATAAGGACCAAGCCTTAGAGCATAACAATCAAGGTCATGCAATGAGGGCTGACATTAGAACCATAGTCTCAAACCCCAGCTCCTTTAGTTTAAAGTTTGCCTGTTTATTTAATTAGGTGATCATAGCCTTGAGGTCAGAGACCACTTTTTAAAATTTCTTTGTGTTCCTCCTGACCCTAGCTCAGGGCTTTAAACATAATCCTGAAGCCTTTATATAAGAGGGCAATAGGCACATAACAAAATCTCAAAGTGAAAGCAATGGACCGTTCCCACCGTAGCCCCTGTAGACTGAAGGAGCATTAGATAGAGTAACAGAAGAAGCATGGTGTGGATGTGCATGAACCAGGGTCCATTTCATTTTGGGCCCTTTAGATATGCCCTGAATACCTATTCCGGTCAGCCTGGAGACCTCATTCCAGGTTCCTGCCGTCTGCCTGCAGACTTCCTCAATCCTCCACTTCTAGGTATCACTGGGTTTTCCTCAGGTTTCTTCTGCCTATTTTGACACTAAATCTTAGCTCTCAAATGGAATTTGAAGTTTGTATGGACTATCTACCTTGTCTATGACCTTTGTATTCCATCAAGACGCTAGATTCATTATTTTCTTCCACCTCTAAACACCACAGGTGTTGGCAAGAAAAGTCTGATTCTTGTATCTTGATGCATCCCCAGGAAGGATGTAGCTATGCCTCCTCTCCCTTGGGCTCTACCTGATGAGGGAGGGGAATGACCCAATTGATCTGGGACATAGACTAGGACAGGATCTGAAAACAGAGCAGATGATAACAGAGTCTGGGCAAGATGCTAAAAAAGTTGGGTACTGATCAAAAATAGGACCCGAAGCAACATGGTATAGGGAAGGAAATCAGGCTTGAGTTCAATCTTGGATCTGTTGCTAATGAGCTGGCCCTGAGATACCAGACAAATCAATTAACCATTCTGAGCCTTGGTTCTCTCACCTTTAAGAGTTGTTTTGAGGAATAAATGAAATAACATGGAGAAATGCCTAGAGTGTGCATGACATACAGCTGTCTCTCACTTCTCCATCCACCCTGCTCCATTCTAAACACCTGTGAGGAGTAGTTTGCAGAAGACCCTGGTATACCACTCTAGTTACACTTTTGTGCTATTTATAGCTGTTTTAAATGTGTTTAATAAATTGTACATATTCATTCCACACAGAATATGCAGTTGTTCTCAACACAGCTTACCAATTTCTAAAAGATCACCTTAACAGAATATTAAAGAGAGGTGCCTGAACAAGGCTGACACAAAACATGGATTCGGGTGTGAGGCAGTCCTGGTTCTACCAATTACTAGTTGCATGACTAGAACATGCTCCATAACCCCTAAGTTTTCCCATCTATAAAAGGAGGAATGGTAATGGCCAAGCCATTGGGTTGTAGTGTGGCTTTAACAAAATAACGAATCTTTTCAAATAGAAAAAAATAGTATACTGTTTCATGGATTTGTCCAGAGTAACAAGTCCAACAGAAATAGGATGCATGCTACAAATGTGGGCCACACATGTAATTTTAAAATTTCTGGTAGCCACATTAAAAAAAATTGTAAAAGGAAACATATGAAATTAATTTTAATAAAATGTTTTATTTAACCTAACATATCCAAAATGGTATTTCATGTAAACAATCTAAAAATTATTAATAAGATGTTATGCATTTTTTATACTAAGTCTTTGAAATTTGTGTATTTTATCATTTTGGAGTAGCCACATTTCAAGTGGTCAATAGCCACATGTGGCTAGTGGCTATCATAATGGACTGTGAAGGTCTTGGAGATACCTAGGCTTTGCATTGCCTATTTTCTAATCAACTTACTTAAAACTCTACTGTTGCTTTTTTCTTAAACTAGAACAATGGTTAAAGTATATGCTTATGTTACATATAACATTCTGTAGGCAACATTGTGCTGTGTTTTTCCACAATGTAACCAGTCTGGACCAGCCTTGGCAATTGTTATTGGTGGTTCCCTTACCTCAGAGTAGTTCATCTGTCAAAACTACTGTTCACGTCTCTCCCCTGAGAGCCAGACCTTGGATGAGACTCTTCTGTCAGTCAGTGGACCACAATGGTCTTTGAAGAAGAAGTGGAAATAACCAATTCCATGATATGGACCTTGTTTCTTTCTGAAGCACAAAACTCTTCAACGGTTTGTTCCTAATACCTGTGAATAAACAGTTTTCTTATGGCTGTGGTCAATGACTGATCAGGTCAGACAAAGAAAGAAAATATTCCCCAGCTTCATCAGATCTTATACTGAATCACCATGTTTTCCACTGCCCACATGAGAGAGGCCTTTCTCTTAGAAAGTGAAGGCAGTCCCATGAAAACTGCTTACCTTGTGGAATGACATCAAAGTTCTGGATGCATAGCAGGCAACTCACAAACGGATGCATAAATGCATAAATGGAGCTGAATGAATTACTTTGGGGAAACTTTGATTACTTGGCAAAGTAATATGTTAAGGCCTTATTACTTCAATATTGGTTTACTTGAAACAAGATGTAATTCAAGGCAATCTCTATGCTGTTCTTTAATTTAAAAAGAAAAGGATTATCTGAAACTAGGTTAATTCAAAACCTATTGTTTTGGTTTCCTGGGTTTCAAATTAGGGAGATATTACTGTAAATAAATTACATTCTCCCTACTCACTGACTATTTTTCATAGTTCTAGAAAAGCCAATTCTCTCTCTGGTTCTTATTTCCCTTTGATCTGCTGATTCTATTTGTGCCATCCTCATACAGCTTGCAAAGAGTCTTTCCCATCCTTTCTTTATTTTGTGAAAATTTAATATTTATGGGCTGTAATTTCAGGCTCTATTTTCTTAACAGCCAGAAGCAGCATCTTAGCTCAATCATCCCTCTCTCAAAAGGATGCTTAATGTAAATTTCATGTATTTTTTTGGATACTTAAGCAATTCTTATATCCCATGCCTGTCCTTGATTCAGAAATCTGTATTCATTCCCTAAGGCTATAAACATTTTAAATTCCTATAGAAATGTGACTACTGTGAGTGGCCTCATAGATACAGAAAGCTTGATTTTCACTCACTCATTCAAAGACAAGGCTCTCTTTACCTGGGCTCAACTGGAGACCCCAAATTATTGCCAACATAATTTTCCTTCTGCCTCCTGACCTCTTGTGGCTGAGTAGCCCTGTTTCCATTAATAAATGGAAACTGTTTCCATTTATTCATCTGTTTCCATTAATAAATCTATCTCGAGTCACTTACTTACATGCATACTGTCACAGGAACCCCTGTGTTAGTCCTATTAGCCGACCACCCAAGGCAATTTCTTGTGCAGGAATGATCTGCAATGCCCGAAGGAAAGCATCTTGTGGCAAGAGTAGCTGCAGCCCCAGCCCTCCAGTCATGGTACTCCAAGCTGCTGTCTCCTTACCCTCAGCAATGAATCCACCCATCATTCCAAAGCACTTGATGATGAATATGAGTCAAACTATAGAAATCCAGTTTTGTCTACAAGTTTCTTCAACATGTATGTTGTGAAGGAGCAGTTCTCTTAGCAGTGACTCCTTGTGACATCCAAGGGTCATACTGCTAATTTTGCTAGTATTCATTCTCAGACCACTATTAATTATTACAAGATTTTGTGGTCATTTTTTTCTCTTTTTCTTGACACCAATGGAATGATGCCAATTTATTAAGACTTGGAGTTGCTCCCTAAGAATCTAGTTGGAGTTAGAATTCCATTATAATTTGTGATTAGTCACCAAGAAAGAAACATCATCCAGAAAAAGAAGGTATATGTGCTTCTATGCTAATCTTTTTAGTTCCCTGTTTTAGCATACTATAGCCTCCCTGCAGACAGTTCATTCAGTTGCTATGGCCAGCAAGGCCATGGACACAGTCTATTCTGTGTAGGCTAATCAACTTTCTAGGCTACAGACAAGCTTCTTTTTTTTTTTTTTTTTTTTTTTTTTTGGGGTCCCGGGCCCCCCCCCTTTTTGGCCTTTTTTAATTTTCTAGGCCACAAAAAAGCTTTTTTTTTTTTTTTTTTTTTTTTGCGGTACCTGGGCCTCTCACTGTTGTGGCCTCTCCCGTTGTGGAGCACAGGCTCCGGACCCGCAGGCTCAGCGGCCGTGGCTCACGGGCCCAGCCGCTCCGCGGCATGTGGGATCTTCCCAGACCGGGGCACGAACCCGTGTCCCCTGCATCGGCAGGCGGACTCTCAACCACTGCGCCACCAGGGAAGCCCCAGACAAGCTTCTTAAGGGGAACCAGCTTACAAATGTGTGCTCTCAGTCACAGGCAGGGCCCAGGGAGAAAGTGTGGCCAGGTGTGGATCAGGGCAAAATCATGAGCTATTCGACAGAATGACACAGACTGTGTACTTGTGCAAATGGTGGGTAAAGAGCCTCCTAGTTATGAGTTAAGATTGTAAGTTGCATTCAGAATTAACTGTCTTGGTTCCAGTTGTTTGCTCTTAAGCAGAGTACTCAGTCTTTCTGGGCCTCAATTCACCAAAGGCATGACTTAGGTACCCACTGCTTGCCGCCTATTGTATAGACTCGTTGTAAAGAAAAAGAGTAGAATAATACTTGTGCACAGCTATAGAAAGCACGTTACGAGGTATGCAGGCCAGTGGTTAAGATAGCAAGTTCTGGAGAAAGCCTGTCTTGTTCAAATCCCAACTGTGTTTCTAGAGAGCTGAGCAAGGGAAACATCGTCTAATCTCTCTTCGCTAAGGTCCTTCATCTTCAAGGACGGTAATGATGGCACCTAACCCTGAGGGTTGTTTTAAAGATTAAATAAAATGATACATGTTAAGAGTTTATGGCACCACTATAAACTCAGCGGCTATTAGCTACTTTAGCTATTATCAAAACATTTTTTTAAAGAGCTAAAAGACTGATTTGGCGATCTTGAAGAATTATTTGAGTTGACCATAGGAAAACATTCTTCAAACTAATGATATCCACATTATTTTTATTAGCAATAAATAATTGCATTGATAATCAAGCCACACTGTTGGCAATGATAACAAGAAACAATTTGCCATGGTTGCATTTCAGGTTTGTTTGAGATTCACATATAGTAAGTACTGTGGATTCCTTTTTGAAGCCATGTGTCTCTTGGAAGGAAAAAAAAAAACAAAACAGGTATCTCTAATGGTCTAGTGTTGGCTATATGTTTTCCTAATATGAAATGAATGTTTGAGCTTATTATACTAGTATGAGTCTGCCAAGTCCTAAAATTTATTACTCCAGTCAGTGGTGTTTGTGTCACACTGTTGCCAGTGTGGCTGCCAGTTGATGCTGAGATGCATTCATTAGCTCCATAGTACAGAAACTGTACAACACCACAGGTTGCTGCTGCTGCTGCTTCTTCTTCTTTATTTCTATTTTTAGTTTTTTGTCAGCCTGACTGTTCTGCCTTTGGAATAGAATAATGAGATAATAGTTAAGTGAGGAGTCAATGAAGATTTTACAGAACTGGGATAGACTTCCTGAAACCACACCCAGGGTTTTGCTCATTTTATCAATCTGGTTATACCTGCAATGTTTTAAAGACACCATATCCTTTCCCATTGTGATAAAAATATGTTTAGACAGTTTATAGCAATAAAATGACCTCATTATAATGTTAGAATTTATCAAATTTATTTAAGACCTGTCATCATGGACTGCCTGTTCTTTTACTTTTTATACTTTTTGGATATACTTTGTTCCTTTATGTTCAAATGCTAAGTTTCAGCTGTGGAAATGCTGTATTATAAAAATGAACAGAGGCTGTGGTAGTAAATAGTCGTTGGCATTTGCATATTATTCAGAGTCTGTTCTTTATTTCCGGAAAAATACGTCTCATTAATCTGTATTTATGCTTGATTTCTTTTCTGTTAAAGAAGTGATACAAGTCTGTAGCCTTCTTCACCCCATAAGAAAAATAAGGTTATTATTTGTAAGAAAAAGTAAAGACAGTTATTTGGATAACTTAAGCCCATCTCTCTCAGATTTTCTTGTTTAAAATAGTAGTTCTCAGTTAGGGGCAATTTTGCTCCCAGAGGACATTTGGCAATGTCCGGAGACATTGTGGATTGTCAAGACTGGAGTGGGTGGTGCTACTGGCCTCTAGTGGGTGGAGCCCAAAAAGGAGCTAAGTATTCTACAATGCACAGGATGGCCCCACAGCAAAGAATTATCACAACCTGATTCAAATTGTCAGCAGTACTGAGGTTGAGAAAACCTGGTCTGAAATATCCCAATGTCTCCGCTATTGCATTAAAGCTAGAGTTTAGATTTTTAAATATTCAAAATATTCAGAAGAGATTCCTAAGTATCCACCTCCTTCTACCCACAGAAAAACTGGACATAACTTTTAAGGCATTTTGGTCCAAATACTGTTGACATATGGAGAATTTTTTTTTGAAAGAGGATGATCCAAATGAAATAGAAATACATGTCTGCTCTTCCTTCAAAGTGATTTTTTAATTATGAGAATGAAGCTGAAAATTTGAAACCTTATTTTTATGAAGCATCTTTTCATTAAAAAATAATCTAGGGAATTCTTTGTTTTAGGGCTTCTTTTAAAATCAAAAAGATCAGGCAAATACAGAAAAGAAACAGAATTTATTTCCTTTTTCTTTCAAAGTGCAGTACTTCTACCTCTTTAAACAAATGCATGCTGTGTAAAGACTGACAATTGAATCCTTTTATCTGATCTCTGAGTATTAGATCACTTGAAATTTAAGAAAATGTAAGTTACATTGACTCTTAGAGAAACAGCCTATATCATAGAAAAACACACACACATATGAATCAACAAAGGAACAAAACACCCTCAACTCAGGTCTTTTAGGAAAAGTAGATATAGATATAGATGATATAGATATATTTGCAAACCAAACATAAAATACTCTCCTAGACATTTTTCCACTGAGCATCCAAGTTGTGTTGAATGTTCCATTTTTAACTCTTAAGTCAATTTATGGGAGGGGGGTGTAAAAGCACTTTAGTGAAGAAAACCAGTGATCGCAATGCATCAAAGTTAAGCGGTAGCGAGGTTATCACTCTGTGAAAAATCACATAAACATTTCACATATAAAATATTATTCATCAGGGCAAAACCCTCTAAGGGGCTGAGAGGTAACGAAGGTGTCACAAAACCTTTCTTTCTTTTAAAAAGAAAAAAATATATTCCACAACTGAGATGGAATTTGTGGTCATGTAGTAGGTAGGAGATGAATATAATTGAGAAGAAAATTAGCAAACCTTAAATATCTGGTTCTGCAATATCATTACCCATAAACTTGCCCTTTTTCCACCCTCTTTTCCCCAAAGACTGATGTCCCATATCTGAACTGCAGGAGATGTGTGCTTTTTAACAGCTAAATCAACAAGGTTTCACATGAGTAGTGCTCTGCGGTGTGGTTGACTGATTTCATGAAAAACTAATCATGTATTCATCATTGAGATCAAACACTTCCCAAGTAATTATCATCCAAACCCAATCTGATAGGACCTGAAAAAGTGGCACTGCTGATATAATCAGAGGCTGATCAGAATAGTTCTCTTAGCTTTTGTAAACCGTGGGTTGGAAAGCACGAAACTGAAATTGTGTTTTGTAACTAAGAAAGGTAAAGTTGGCAGAGGCTGTAATCAGTTATTTCAATCAATCATAACAAGTTTAGCTTGCCTAGTTATTTACTGGAACATACATTTAAAAATTGACTTTTCATACGTGGTCTTTTCATATATGGAACATTTAAAAATATATGATAAAAGAAAAATGCAAAGAAGTTTCTGAATTAAAGTACGAGCCCTTTGTGCACCCAATATAAACTAGTGTCCTGTCACTTCCATAGTTTTCTTATTTTGAGCTGTAGTATTATTCTTTTTGATAAGGGGCTATTATTATTTGAATTATATGTCATTACAAAATGATTGCTTTCAGAAAATCTCACTTTCACTTTAGGTCTGTGATTATAAATTTAGATGAAAATAAACAATGTAGGACATTTAAATGCTTTACAAAGTACTTCCACACATATTACCATTAATGCTTCTTATGTGTTAAGTAATATAAGTGCTTTTCATGTGTTATGTCATTTAATTTTCAGACAGTTTGATGAGAGAGGTCAAGTTATAACCCCCACTTACAAATAAGGAAACCAAGTCATAGAGAGGCTGTGTCTTGTTCAAGGTCACTGATAATAAGTGCCAGAGATGGGACATGATCCCAGCCCAGTGAGTTTCAGACTAAAGCAGGCCCCCTTGACCATGATTCTGTAGTGCCTCTCTGGTAGCCATTTGATCATAGGGTAACAGCATTTTATTATTTATTTGTTTGTTTGTTTTAAAATGGGCAAGGGATTTTTTTTATTCTATTCTATTCTATTTTATTTTAAACATCTTTATTGGAGTATAATTGCTTTACAATGGTTTATTAGTTTCTGCTTTATAACAAAGTGAATCAGTTATACATATACATATGTTCCCATATCTCTTTCCTCTTGCATCGCCCTCCCTCCCACCCTCCCTATCCCACCCCTCTAGGTGGTCACAAGGCACTGAGCTGATCTCCCTGTGCTATGTGGCTGCTTCCCACTAACTATCTATTTTACGTTTGGTAGTGTATTTATGTCCATGCCACTCTCTCACTTTGTCCCAGCTTACCCTTTCCCCTCCCCATATCCTCAAGTCCATTCTCTAGTAGGTCTGTGTCTGTATTCCCATCTTGCCCCTAGGTTCTTCATGACAATTTTTTTCTTTTTTTT
>NW_020174917.1:419873-552743 GCF_003031525.2 Neophocaena asiaeorientalis asiaeorientalis | reverse complement strand
CTTTCATGTGTTTGTTGGCAATCTGTATATCTTCTTTGGAGAAATGTCTATTTAGGTCTTCTTCCATTTTTGGATTGGATTGTTTGTTTTTTTGATATTGAGCTGCATGAGCTGCTTGTAAATTTTGGAGATTAATCTTTTGTCAGTTGCTTCATTTGCAAATGTTTTCTCCCATTCTGAGGGTTATCTTTTCATCTTGTTTATGGTTTTCTTTGCTGTGAAAAAGCTTTTCAGTTTCATTAGGTCCCATTTGTTTATTTTTGGTTTTATTTCCATTTCTCTAGGAGGTGGGTCAAAAGGGATCTTGCTGTGATTTATGTCATAGAGTGTTCTGTGTATGTTTTCCTCTAATAGTTTGATAGTGTCTGGTCTTACATTTAGGTCTTTAATCCATTTTGAGTTTATTTTTGTGTATGGTGTTAGGGAGTGTTCTAATTTCATTCTTTTACATGTAGCTGTCCAGTTTTCCCAGCACCACTTATTGAAGAGGCTGTCTTTTCTCCACTGTACATTCTTGCCTCTTTTATCAAAGGTAAGGTGACCATATGTGTGTGGATTTATCTCTGTGCTTTCTATACTGTTCCATTGATCTACATTTCTGTTTTTGTGCCAGTACCATACTGTCTTGATTACTGTAGCTTTGTAGTATTGTCTGAAGTCAGGGAGCCTGATTCCTCCAGCTCTATTTTTCTTTCTCAAGATTGCTTTGGCTATTCGGGGTCTTTTGTGTTTCCATACAAATTGCGAAATTTTTTGTTCTAGTTCTGTGAAAAATGCCATTGGTACTTTGATAAGGATTGCATTGAATCTGTAGATTGCTTTGGGCAGTATAGTCATTTTCACAATGTTGATTCTTCCAATCCAAGAACATGGTATATCTCTCCATCTATTTGTATCATCTTTAATTTCTTTCATCATACAGAAAGTTAGGTAGGTCTGTCTCCTTAGGTAGGTTTATTCCTAAATATTTTATTCTTTTTGTTGCAATGTTAAATGGGAGTGTTTTCTTAATTTCACTTTTAGACTTTTCATTATGAGTGTATAGGAATGCAAGAGATTCCTGTGCATTAATTTTGTATCCTGCTACTTTACCAAATTCATTGATTAGCTCTAGGAGTTTTCTGGTAGCATCTTTAGGATTCTCTATGTGTAGTATCATGTCATCTGCAAACAGTGACAGCTTTACTTCTTCTTTTCTGATTTGGATTCCTTTTATTTCTTTTTCTTCTCTGATTGCTGTGGCTAAAACTTCCAAAACTATGTTGAATAACAGTGATGAGAGTGGGCAACCTTGTCTTATTCCTGATCTTGGAAATGGTTTCAGTTTTTCACCATTGAGGACAATGTTGGCTGTGTGTTTGTCATATATGGCCTTTATTATGTTGAGGAAAGTTCCCTCTATGCCTAATTTCTGGAGAGTTTTGATCATAAATGGGTGTTGAATTTTGTCAAAAGCCTTCTTGGTAACAGCATGTTAAAAAGAACTTTATATATGCCAGGGGTTGAGCTATTTGTGTTATATGTATGGCTGTTGGACCTCGCTGAAGCTCACATTTTTAGTTTGTGAAATGGTGATAATAATCTCTATTTTCAGAGTTGAACAAATAAAGTTAAAGTAGGTCAAGGCTGCACCACTGCACCTACAAAGAGCAGGGAGTTTTGTTAATTCATTTGTCCTGAGTCCAACAGCCAGCAAACAAAGGGTTTATTTTATAAGTTGGACTCCAGATATAAGCCTGAGATGTTGGCAGAGCTGCTGTCACAGTTACTCCATTTTTTGTGTGTGCAAAGAAATATCACCAAACCTCAGGGAGTGGGAGACTGCTCTTTCCAATAGATCATGCCACCTTCTGGAAAAATATGCATAACCTGAAGTTCAATAAATCAAGTCACATGATTTTTTTCATAATATAAGTAATTGGTTTTGTAAATCTAAATATTCACAATTTGTAATTTCTAATATATGCACCCACTGCTCATATTTTAATCCATATTTTATGAGTTTCTATTCATGGTTCAAGATTAAATCCATTTCCTTAACCTAGAAAGTTTACTTCATTATCCATTTTCATTTTCTTTCATTTATCATTACAGAACATGAATCAAACTACTCCATATTGCCACATTGGTTATTTAATTCCTTTATCAAATTTGGGAGTGGTAATTAAACATCTACTATGTGCCAGACACATGGAAAGTATCATATATATTTTACAAAATTGGAGTGTGTGGAATTGGGAGTTCTTTTTAATAGTCAAACTCATAGAAGCAGAGAGTAAAATAGTTGTCCCATTAGCAAAGACAAATATATTTTCTCTATGTTTCACTTGTTTCAAATTTATTGATAGAAAATCACTTACTCACAAATCTTTGAAGAGTCACGACTGACAAATGGAAACATATGCATTCACTCCCAAACTACTTTATACTCAAGCTGGGCTCCATGAGGCGGGATTGATTCCACACATTTCACGTTTAGGTCTCCTTTTAACCAACAGATATTTTTGCCTCTTCACAAAATAAACCAGCTACTAACTGAGAAAGTCCTTTTTTGGTAGCATTATTTGTTAATGGCTGTCATCCATGTAGCTCAAAGAACCCACTGATTCATCCACTAGTTAGACTGACAAACACTCTTCCTTTTGCAGGCAGGACTTATACATTTGCTCCATGGTTTAAGGCCCTAATTGACTTTCAGTTGAATAGAAAAGTTCTTCCTGAGACTACATTATATAAGTGTGCCTAGAAGTATATTCATATCCCTCAGAGGCAACACTGGTATTGATTTTTCGATTTTGATGAACATGTTTAATGCGTCGCAATGATGTTAATGTATTATTAGCAAAAATTACCACTTAGAATACTACCCCGCAAATATTTCTGAGCATAAAGTGATTGATATTAATTAGTTAAAATAATTTAAATTGCCATTACAGAGTGTATATTTTAAAAGTGCCCTTTTTTATTTTAATTTTAGATGTTTAAGCATGCCTTTTAAATTCCAAATTTTCCCAGATTTCCTTTTAGATGGTTATTTTTATGTTCCAAAATATCTGAAAATTGGGCTTCCCTGGTGGTGCAGTGGTTAAGAATCTGCCCGCCAATGCAGGGGACACGGGTTCGAGCCCTGGTCCAGGAAGATCCCACATGCCACAGAGCAACTAAGCCCGTGCACCACAACTACTGAGCCCATGCTCTAGAGCCCTCGAGCCACAACTGAGCCTGCAAGCCACAACTACTGAAGCCCGTGCACCTATAGCCCATGCTCCTCAACAAGAAAAGCCCCCGCAATGAGAAGCCCACTCACTGCAATGAAGAGTAGCCCCCGCTAGCTGCAGCTAGAGAAAGCCCGTGCACAGCAACGAAGACCCAACACAGCCAAAAATAGAATAAATAAAATAAATAAATTTATATAAAAAAATATCTGAAAACAGTTCAGACCTTATTAAAGGTCTAAGTATTATCATTACTTTCAATAGATGTGACGTGGTGATTGTTACTTAACAGACCAGTACATCTAATGGGTAGCAGTAGTTGGTTTTATCCACACACATTCACTCCTCCTAACCACTATTTGTTTGGCCAGTAATGTACACTGTTATTATCATGATGATGAACATAGGGAACCCAAAGAGAAACATCGAATATATTTGTAACTAAGAAAATTTAAGAAAACTTACTCTTGTGATCATAGACCATCTTAAAGAATAGTTTTAGAGGTATACATGTGGAAGAGTAACTTTACCTAAATTGTCCAAGTGTTTGACCTCTGAAATAATGGAACTGTATTTTAATATTTGAAAATGATATCTATTAAAAAAGGGAATATTATGTTAGATGAGAAATTTTTATATACATGATATGGTGGCCAGTTTATACTGGAGACATTGCAAAGTGAAAGCACCAGATTGTAGTTTTGAAAATGACTCAGTGGATCACTGCCATTTTTGTTTAACCTACAAAAGAAGAAAAGTCGATGAATTTCTAAAGCATTTGTGATGATAATTACATGAATCAATCCCTTTCAGTTGGGCTTTGGAATACTGCAGATATTTTGTGTAACTTCACCGTCATGTTATTCTCATCCATTCACCTAAAAAGTGACATTCTCCTTGCTTAATACAACACTCAGCAACATGTGAAGATAAAACGGTTGTTAGAACTCTCATCCCCTTTGTATCAAGAGATTATACACCAAAGTATATTCACAAAGAGGAACAATGTATAAACTTCTACAGACCGGTATGGGGATGCAGTTATTTGTGCTGTGTACATATGGCTTTGAAAAAGTCTCATCTGTTTAATTCTTTTGAATTACAACACATGGCTTTGACTTCTTTCAATTCGTTTTCTAGCATTTACTTTTTGCTAGAAATCATTTAACATTGTAGCTCTGGTTATGGTAGAATAGCTGTGTTTTCTCTGTGGTGTTCCCAAGTGTTCCCTTTCATTACAGACATCTGCATAACTGAACACACAAGAGACTGGTCCAGTCTGTGGGGACCAACTATAAGTAAAAATAAGACAAACAACAAGGAAAGATTTAAAATCCTCATGTCAGAAAGTATACAAGTGGTAGATTATTCTCTGGGGTGTGAAGAAAAGCTCTCCAAGAAATATACATGACCACAAGAAGGCAGTGTGGGGTGGCAAGGGGAGAATCCCCTGGATTCTTGCCTTGCAAACTGGAAGAACTCTAATGCAATACACAAACAGCAAAACAGGTTTGTATTACAAAGACAAAATACATAGAAAAAGGGAAAAGGGGCAGGATGGCTGAGACCAAATGGTAAAAACACATGAGGCAGCCATGAAAGAAGCTTTAGAAATATTGAGGTGATAGAAGGTGCAAAGATAGCAATCGGCAAAGAAAAACAGAAGCCTCATGGTGCCCGCATCTTCTTTGAATCTCTAAACTAGAGCATCACCCAAATGGCATAAGAAGGTAACTAGAGGTTTCCACTTTGATTTTGCAGAAGTAGTTTTTGCCCTATTAATTAATTCATTAATTTAAAAATTATTTTTATAGTTTAAAAAAAGATTTCTCAACGTTTTACTATAAAATAAAGTATATGGAAAAAATTTAAGCAAAACTAAATTTCTTCTAGCAAATAGTGAGAAAATTTCGAGCCAATGTATATTCAACTCTAATTATCTGATGACATTTTAGTTGAAACTATGGAGATTTTTACTTTTCATGCATGCCAGTTGGGGATATTCAGATCATTCCATTTAAGGGATAAATTAGGTTTTAACCCATGTGAAATAGGATGTGAGGATACTTTAAAGCTTAACCATAGTGGTTTTGCAGAACTTCTCAGGGAGGGCTTTTCAGGCTAGGATCTTCTGTCCACTGGGGCTTCCTTACCCATTTATTTACCACCATTGAAAACTGTATCTTAATTTAAAAGCTGTCATTACAAACTGTAAAACAAGATGAATAAATTAACCCATCAATACATACTGCCAGACACAGCAGAAGATTTGAAGGCCTATGTAAAATAAATAGAAACAGGGAAGTCCACATGACACTAGGAAGAGTTCACTATTCTTTAGAGCTATTGAAAAGAAATCCATATAAATCACACGTATTCATAGTAAAAACCACATGTGCTGTAGTTGGTACTCACTAGAGTAAAGCTGAACATCTTAACTGAATTGCTTTCACATCTGATTTTAACCCTGGCTTGCCAAAACGTAAATCAAAAACACCCCACCCCAAAATATATATATATGTGTGTATATATATATATATATGTGTGTATATATATATATATATATATATATATATATATATATATACATATATATAAATTATATAGCTTTTGGCTTCCTCTTCTTTTAAGCAGTAGGTACCACAGTAACTTAAATATGACCTACTGATAAAAATAGGAAGTTGTCTTTTCGGAAGTTATGACCTCTGGCTTTAGTTTTACATTAACCTCAGTAGGCACAGACCTAGGATAAATAACATCCTTTGCCAAGGGAACCTTAATTCAAAACCTTCAATGTTTTTATATCATCTACACTCAAAATCAGGGTCTTTCACTGGTGTGCATTATTTAATATCTTAATTTATATCATCTGTGACTAAGAGATTTAGAAATGGCTTAACTTAGTTTGCTCAATATCAGACACTACTGAGAGCTAGTGTTTTGACTTCACATTTTAGGGAAGACAAAGAAATTCAGACTTGGGCAAGACAAAGTAGAACATTCCCTTTCAGTGTCTGCTTTTCCTACTTATTTCATTTCTGTAAGAGTGGAGATAGTGCCAGTTTTCAGGAATGCATTTTGTGGGGCACTGGAATTTCATTCTATTAAGATTTTACATAGCTCTTGGTATCTGCAATGTGCTTTACAGTCATCTATTGGTAATTAGTTACTTAATTAGATTCTGACGATACAAAAGCTTTTCCACTGGAGCCACTCTGCTTCCCAAATGATCATTCCTGAAAAGACGGCATATGAAATAGAAATTATATCAAGTTCTTTAATATGTATCAGAACCAGAAAAAGCTTCTTCTTGAAAATAATAGTTTATGACCTATAACCATTTCAAATGATCTGAAAAATATGACAAAATGGTGCCTATTGACAGTTTGATCATAATCCCATTATTTTCCAGGTCACAAATTGAACCTCAAACCCACTTTGTATTATTCTTCATTTTATTTAAATCAAAGACTGTTGTAGGACACCAAGCTCTATCTAACTGTTATCCTATGTTTTTTGTGTAACTATCTACTTTTTTTAAATATGACTATATTAGGTTATTTTTTCAAAATCACTTTTCTACATTTCACAGGTAGAAAAACTGAGGCCAAATTGGCTGAAATCCTGTACCACCTAGTTGTTCATGTGTTAAAAAAGAGAGGCTAAAATTTTAGATTCCCTCATCACAGTTCATAAGTGAATAAACATGGTTTTGGCCCTAAACAAAGGAAGTGTTCTGGGTGTCCTAACAAGGATTATGGTAGCAAGCTTGCTTTTTTTTTTTTTTTTTTAACTGTTAACATCTCTGTTTGATTAATGCAATTTGCTGGACCTAAGGATGGGAAGGATTTTCACAGGAAGCAACTATAGCTGGGCAGGTTAGAATTCAGACATTTTCTATGAATATACAAAACAGAAGAAGGGACCACAATTCCCTAACACTTTTCAGGGCCCTGATAAGAGAACTCAGTCTTTGAATAGCCAAGTTGTCCTTGTGTGTATGTAAGAGGTAGGACCCAGACATCAGGATTCTTATTCTTTTTCAACTTTTTAATTCTGAAATTCAACCACTTCTGTTGCTGTGGGAGCCAGCAGTATTTGATGCACTCAGTAGTCCGGGCTCTGCCCTGCCTGGCACAGAAATGAAAGGGTAGAGCTAGTTTTCCACACACCTTCACCACGCCTGCCCCACCATGCTCCACCTCAACCCACCATATTGGCTTTTGGTACCAAGCACTGTTTATTGTTTACCTCCTATGTGCCAGCTGGTCAATGCTAACTCGACGTTCCTTAACTTCTTTGTGGTCAGCTGGCTTCGCCTACTCTTCTCACTTTCAGTGGGATAAGAAGCTGGCAGGGCTATTGATCATTCACGTGGGTTTATTCATCGAAGGACTCTTGCTTGAATTTTCCCTTAGGTGATGCTGGAGGGAAGGCTTCGTCCACTCAGGGTCCTTGGAGTCATGGGAGGTGAGGTGAGCAGTGCAATTATAAGAAGAGACCATCCTAAGCACCAGGCTACATTGCCATAGAAATACACATTCATCTCCATCACCAAGCTGCTGGTACAGCAGGGTGAGTGTGAGCCTGGAGCTGGACAGACCAGGGAATGAACTGAGGTGCTGCTACTTTCTAGCTGAGTGACCTCGGGCGAGAGTCATATAAACGTTCGAGCCTCAGCTTTATTATCTCTAAATGAGGCTAGAACTATCTGTGTTGAAGGTGTCTGTGAGCATTAAATTAGGTAATCTATGTTAGGTGCAATATCCCTTACACTGTGAGAGCTCAGTAAATTAGGGAGCTATTATTTTTTCCATGGTGCCTGTCTCCTTTTTAGATTCTGAGGTCTTTAAATGCAGGCACCTTGTATGTGCTTTCTTTTATTCCCCTGAGTCTAGCAAGTTGAGAGCAGAATGGCTTCCCAATGAATGTTTATTCAATGAGCGGAGTTATTTACCCAGAAGAGTAGCAGCTAAGAGGTCATATCCTTGTTTGGCTTAAGAGCACCCAAGATGCCAAGCTTCTGATGCTTATTCTATAGTGGCTGTTCTTTTTGTTTATTTTCGGGTTTGTAGGAAGAGCAATTAGACACTCATAACATGGTTTTTGGACTGTTGCTTCTTTCTGTTGAGTCGCAGGATGAGAATGTTCATTTTCACAGATACTGCAAGCTCTTAAAATGATGTGCTTTATTGTGTGTCACAGAATAGGGCTTTAAGGTTTGCCTTGTTTTGTTTTTAAAGAATAGATACTTATCAAGGGAAGAAAATGGGCTTTTTGGAGACTTCCCAAAGTCTCTGAAATAGATATAGTGGAGGCAATCCCACCTTTTCGTATCATCTTCTGGTAATCTTAGAAGGTTGAGCTGGGCTGGGGGCTACAGGAATCTACCCCAGCATGTCACTATAGATGCTGAGGCTGTATGTATGTGGATGTATTGGAAAAGCAACACACACACACACACACACACACACACACCACAGGCATTCACAGCATCAGTTCTTCCTCAGTTTCTTTAGTAAGGAATCCATTATGTTTCCCTACAGTGGACAAACGATCTCAGGGATAGTCGATATATTACTATTGTGTCAAGGGAAAAGTCAATCATAATTAGCTTTACTTTGTGTGGAGGGATTGTTTGTCATTTGTGTGAAAGCAAGAGAAAAGGGGGCCTTAGTAACAGCTGACTAAATCTGGGAAGTTAGTCAACAAGACAGTGGAGAATTTAAGAATCACAGCAAATTGCTTCCTCTGGGCAGGTGAAAATGGCCATTTTTCTGGAGTCCATCTTCCGTACATCGTGTGGCTAATTGATATACTCCTGTTTCATGGATGGGTGTGTGAGACCGAGCTAGCCGGTACAGGGGTGGACATCTCTCTCGCTATGAGTAAGGCTCTCCTCTCTCTGAAGTGAGGCAATGTGCGGTGCTAGACCCCAGCTGCAGCTACACAGCCCTGGGAGATGTGCTGGTGGCGCTTGTCTATAGGTCTCAGCTCTGAGAAAGCTCCAGGCCGTCGTCGTGGCCAAGAGGGTGAGCCCAGACCGTTCCAATCTGTGCAGCAGCCTCCCAAAACCTGACTATGCAGCTCCACTGTCTGGTGAAAAGCCAGCAGGTGACTTGCCCCCCACGGGGCAGACGGTGCCAAGAATGCCCTGGGTTCCACAAGCCCCGCTGAGGAAGGGGCTGAACAGCTTGGCAAGGGGTTCTCTGGTGAGTGGGGTTGCGGGGGGTGACGGCATAATCACGCAGGCATGGAAACTGCAGCATGACATTCAACATAGTCTTTAAGCTGGTGCTTATCATAGTCAGGGTGGAAGCTCTGTTTCTGGAGACGATGAAAGATGCAAAGTTTCACTGAATGCCTTTAAGTGCCAGGCACGGTGCTAGATACTGTGTTAGGTACAGCAGAGCAGAGGGGCCTCGAAGGGGCTGCTTGGGAGGGACAGTTTGTGTGGTTTCGGTCACAGACCATAGACAAGGCGACCCACGGTTTTCACATAGAGCGGGAGGCATGCGAGCAGTGCTTGGCTCACAGGGGTTTATATGGCAAAGTGCACTCATGTGTTGATTATGAAAGATGATCCATAGCTGAGATCCCACCATCAATTCTCGGTGAGGGGCTTGTCTCTTGTTTAAGAGTATTTAGATGTGGATTGCCAATGGCAATCCTAGAAAATAAAGTGACCTGGAGGAATAGTGATTCGACAGAA
Organism: Neophocaena asiaeorientalis asiaeorientalis; assembly: GCF_003031525.2. NCBI lineage: Eukaryota > Metazoa > Chordata > Mammalia > Artiodactyla > Phocoenidae > Neophocaena > Neophocaena asiaeorientalis. The sequence continues at coordinate 542,816 of NW_020174917.1, read as the reverse complement.
ATTTATAGGTTGGGTTCTTTTTTTTTTTTTTCCACACACACACACACTGTATTTTAATTTTACAAGAGATAAATAAACTGACACCAAGTATTGTAAATGCATGACCACAACAAAAGCAACAATGATTGCAATTACCAAACACGAGACATACTCACACTATGTCATAATATTGGCATTCAGTCCAGGAATCCTCCACTGAAACAGCTCCTTTACTTTGCAGTGAAAATTGGTTTGTATATTTTTTGCCTCTGAGTTCTTGTGGGATTTTTTTTTTATTATTCAAACAGAAAGTCTCAGAAATTATAATCATCCTCATCAGTTCACTCAGTCTATAGGCTGGGTTCTAATTCTGCCCTGTAATGCACTTTCTGCTCTTGTCTCCAGCTCAGAAGAAGAGGGAGATGTCTACAAACTCTTCAGGGGAGGCAGAATACGTGGGATTTAAAAGTAGCCAAGGGGTCATTCCTTCTTCTCTGAAATAAGGACCACGAAAATCTCCATCTCACAGTGGGCTGTGAGTATCAGAGAGAGAATGTATGCCAAGTGCTAAGCACAATGCTTGATACGTTTTAAGTGGTCAATAAATGGTAACTATTTAAATTTTTAAAATTGTAGGCATAGGGCTTCCCTGGTGGCGCAGTGGTTGAGAGTTCGCCTGCCGATGCAGGGGACACGGGTTCGTGCCCCGGTCCGGGAAGATCCCACATGCCGCAGAGCGGCTGGGCCCGTGGGCCATGGCCGCTGAGCCTGCGCGTCCGGAGCCTGTGCTCCGCAACGGGAGAGGCCACAACAGTGAGAGGCCCGCGTACCGCAAAAAAAAAAAAAAAAAAAAAAAAAAAAAAAAATTGTAGGCATAAGCTTTGGACATACAAAAACCTGGCTCCAATCCCAGCTTTGGTCTTCACTGGTTGTATGATCCTGACAAGTTCCCTCTCTAAGTGTTGGCTTCATAATCTATAACATGGGAATAATATTAGTACACATTTCATAGAGGTATGACAAGGATTAAATAGATATAAAATCATGAATAAATGGGAAAAATAACAGTATATATCACATAATAAGATTGTAAGGACTAAAAAGATATAAAATGTGAGAGGGCGTGGCATATTGTGAGCATCCAATAAAGAGTAACTACTATTAACTAGTTACCCTTTAGAAATTAGCTTCAGAAACCACTTGCTTAGTCCATGAGCTGCTGTCGAGGGAAGTGATGTCTTGTAGGGCCATAATGATGCTTTTTATGGACATTAGCATTCGTGGGTATGGAGAGATGTAACGCAGGACTGAGTACTTTGAGACTCTTCGTTGCTAGTTTGATCACAGAGACACACCTCTGTGTGACCATAAGGGCATTGGTTGACCTTCTTGTGCCTTAAGGCATGTAGACATACAGCTTCTGCCTGGCTTCAAAAGCTCATCGCTTACATGGCCCTTTTGAAGTTGGTTGTATATTCTACAGAGTGCACAGTGTGGCCAGAGGCAAATCTGGCTCTTGTTTAAAAAGAGAAAATAGTCAAGCTAGCATATTGGTTGCTGATCACGTGAACTCAACAAAGCACTCTCATGTTTGTCAGTAAACCCATGTGTGTGTGCAGGTGTATATATGTGCATACATAAGTTATGTACAAAGATGTGTATACACGTGCACACACACATAAATGTGTATAAAACATATGCACACAAGCATATGTCTGTGGAGACTGTTCCAGTAAATGCAATCAACAAAGACTAATTCTTCACTTGTCAAGAAGTATATGTATAGTAGTTTGAGAATGCAAAATATATCCATACCTGGTAAAAAATAATTTGCAATGATACTTCTTTAAACAAATTTAACGTTATGTATATGAAAAGAAAGATCATTCTCAACTATTTTAAGTCTTCAGAGCACAATCCTTCATGATCTTGAAAAGCACTAGGATTTATTTTATGCACATCCACACGAAGTAAAATGCACAACTGAATTATCATCTGTATCATAGGACCTAAACTCATTTTCCCCACAAAACACAGAAAACATTGTTGCAAAAATCAATCTTGGGGCACCAAGTCCTAGATTACTATATTTTTTAAAAATTATGGCTACATGGTAAAATATACACTTGAAAAGAGAAATAGTAATATTTGTATATTTTGCTTTATGAGTGTCAAATATTCAGATCATTTTGTAGACCAAATATGGAGTAATTTAATGAATGTTTTTTTCCATCCAGATATTTCAGGGTTTAATTTTCATCCAAGTGTATAGAGATACATCACTTAAGGGATGTGATGAGAAATAGATTTATTTTTTTCAAGTCATGAACATTTTGTAACTATTAGGAAATGTTCCAAAATTTTCTTTTCTTTTTATGTTTTTAAATAGATAAAGGGAACAATGAAAAAAACACTGTTCTTTGAGCATGCAGAAACATATTAGAATTCTTCTTTTCAATAAGAGCACAGAGAAGCTTTCTTTGTTGTACTAGTTTCGGCCTGATTTTCACCTTAAATTTAGGAAATGTGTATATCAGCAAGCAGCTATTTGCATGGGTAAGGGAGAGTACTTATTGCTCAAATACACATTTTGAGCCTATTTTTTCTAGTTATTCACGTACAAATCACTTTGAGTAACCGTGTTAATTTCAGATTTTCATTATTGAAAGCAACACAATGACTTCAGAATGTCCGTGATATTTTTTTAACCCCTGTGGAAGAACCATTGGCAGTGGGAAGGGCCCAAAGATGTTACTACCCAAAGATTTTAGCAGAGAAATGTTCCCTCATAATGGGGTTATGAAAGACACTGCCTCAGTAATTTCCTGAAGTTTGGCTTTAGAACTAGCTGTTTCTTTCATGTACAAAGCTAGCAATTCACAGGTCCCAGATGAAATGTATTTTTGTCGTTGTTGGAAGCTTTCAAAGATATGGCATTTGGAAATTCCTTAATTAAATTGAAGATTTTAGTCAGACAGTGGGTTCTCTTTGTAACCAGAATGTATTTATTTGGCAGTTGCTTTATTTAGTGATGCTCATTTCACACTGTGAATAACCAACAAAACTCAAATATGTTAGCACTCCAGTAGCTTGTTTTTTTTTGAAAAGAGAAAGCAAAGAAATCAGATTTATGGAGAATGGCCAAATTGAAACCTATGTGAAAGCACCATTCCTATTTGCACAGCTAAACACTTTTGTGTTTTATTTTGAATGAAGGAGTACATAGATAGATAGCTCTAAGTTTGAAACACACATTAGGATATGTGTCTATAAAAGCACATTACACAATCAGCATTCACAGAGGGCTGCCAGCTCCCGAAGACTTGCATGCCCATGGGTCATCCCTGGGGCACAGACTGTATATAAATACCAACTGCTAGTTCACAGTTTGTGTAAATATAAAGTCTGTTAGGCCAAGATAACAAGTATATAGCGTGACACGGCAGTACCTGCCTACGTACGTGTAGACCTCAGGATAGCTAGTGCTTGACATTATTTTACTTCTCACTAAAACAGCATGCTCTGTGCAGACAGATTGGCGAATGAACAATAGCTGTAAAGAATGTGGGGTAAAAAGAACTGAGCAACAGCAGTAACGACTTTCCAGAAGGCCATGCAGGAAAGAAAGGACTGTCTGAAGTCTGCATAACCTGGACATCCAGCATTAATGAGAAAAGGAAGAGAGCTTTGGCCCCAGCATCTAATAGTATTTGGTTCATAGTAGGTGCTCAGGAAATATTTGTTGAAAAAGGGACAAATCCTATTGCTTCTACTTCCTCTGACTCAACCTTCCCACTCTTTTTTTCTTCATGGTCGCTGTCAGTAATCCAATTCACACATTATTTCTTTTGAGGGTAATTAAAATAGCCTCTCAGTTGCTTTTCTTTAGGTCATTGTAGTCTGTCGACTGAAAAAAAAAAAGCATAACATGAGAGTTGTGACTTAAGTTTTATTTGGGGCAAAATGAGGACTATAGCCTGGGAGACAGCATTTCAGATAGCTCTGAGAAACTGCTCCGAAGAGGTTGGGTGGGGGGGAAGGTCAGTGTTATACATGACTTTAGTGAAGGGGGGACGTGCAATCAAGCACACACGTTGGCAGAGGCTTGCTGCCAGCCACGAGGAGCAGATGTCACTGTTAATGATTTTAGTGCTTTTCTAGAGGTGAGGAGATGCAAGGATTAGGCTCATAAAATCTTCTCCTGAAAATATCTAACTACCTGAAGGCCTGTTCTGCCAGTTTTTTCCCAGAGCACAGAGCACCTCATTCCTGATCTCCACCCTGAACTCCTTTCAGGGTGTGTGGAAGGTCAGTGGCTTTAGTGGCTAGTGACGTCATCCTTGTAGAGGCAGATGGCAAGAGACAATTTTTAGTTGGCAAGTCCAACGCAGGCCTCCAGTATCTATTCCCAAATGATCTTTCCAACTGGTTGCCTGCCTCCCTCCCCCTCCTTAAGTTTAAGAGAAATTATTTCCTAAACGTTTTTCATGCCATCCCACTTCCCACTTCCCTTTACCCCTTTCTCCCCCCGGAAGGTCAGCCCTACCACATTTCCACACTGTGTCTTTCGAGGCACGTTGTAAAGACCAGTGTTTCCATTTGTACATCTTTCTTCCCGCTAAGAGTCATCTCTCCCTCCTAAGACACTCAAAAAAGCTTGATGTGACTCTCCCTTGGAGGCACTGTTTGCTTCCTGATTTGTAACGTTACCAAACGCAAGTTCGTGTGCCCAACGAATAGTGAAGCCAAAGAAACCGAAACATCAGAGTTTGGAGCAGCGAAAGGTTTACTGCAGGACCGTGCAAGAAGAACAAGTGGCTCATTCTCAAAAATCCCTTAACTCCTTTACACCTGAAACTAACACAACATTGTTAATCAACTATACTCCAACATAATATAAAAAGTTAAAAAAAAAATCCCCAAACTCCTCAATGGGATTCAGCAAAGCATTTTTAAAGGCCGGGTGAGGGAGGGGCGTGCTAGGGTATGTGATCAGCTCCTGTGCAGTTCTCTGATTGGTTGATGGTGAGATAACAGGGTGGTGTCACAGGGGTTAACGTTATCAATCCTTAGGCTCCAGAAGGCCTGGGAGCTACCTGCTCATGGTCATCCAGTAGTTGATTTCTTCCATTTGGTAGTGGTTTTTAGCATCTGAAAAACTCAGGAAATATTCATGAGATACTGTTACCTGGGTACTTCAGAGAGGAGCTACGGCAGAGCATATGGGGGAGGGATCTGTCCCAGGAAGGCCCCTTAGGGTCCTACTCGGTTACAGTAATACAGGTCTACCTGTTTAGATGAGGGTCTTATGCTTTCCCTTCATCAGCTATTTCTTTAAGGGTTGGAGTTCATAACTTATTCATTTTTGCAGCCCACATGAAACTCTTTCATAAGTTTCCTTTGTCCGTATAGGGCAGTCAGTATTTCTTTATAGTCTCATCCCATCCTGTGCTTCTGATTTGTTCCTTTTATCATAATTAAAATTGTAGAAATACTGGAATAATTTGCTTTTAATGCCATCTCCCTTGCAAGAATGTAAGCTCCACAAGGGCTTATGTTCACAGCCATATCCCAAGTCCCTTGTCCAGTGTCTTGTCCTTACCAGGCATTCAATGAATAAGTGTAGAGATAGATAGGTAAATAGACAGATAGATGATAGATCGATCTATTGATCAGGGACAAACACACTCATACATCTATGACTTTACGTGGTCATACTGCTCTGCCCTCCAAAAGACCATACTCCAGAGAGCAAGGATGGAAAATTGTCAGATAATATTTGTATCTGATCTTTCACATCCAGTCTCTGTGTGGTAGACACTTTTGCAGTAGTGCTTCTTTTCAATGGTACACACTGTCCCTTGACCACACTGTTTATTCCCACTGCATAGTTAGGATCCCTGAATCTGTATCTCCCATCAGGACTTCTCTTGAATTCCAGAGATCCACCTGCTTTCTGGACATCTTCACTTAGATATCCCGTGGCAGAGACTGGTTAGTATTGCACTAAATCATTTCATTTCCTTCTTTCTCCTGGTTATATCTCCAGACCACATTTCCCAGCCATTTCTGCAATTACGTGTAGCCATGTTTGGTTAATAGAGTTTTGATGAAAATTCTGTGCACATTTGTAGCTCTAGCTTATAAACCTACATTTACCTTCCATTCTCTACCCCCGTCACCCGCCCCCCCATCTGCCTGCCAGATGTTGAAGATCCAACAGGGAACTGTTTGGCCCTAGGGCGTGGCTCGACCACATGGAGCAGAGACGTAGTATCCCCACTAATTGGGCTTAACCAAGTAAGACATAGTTCTATTTATTAAGCTATTGAAATTTTGAGGTTGTTTATTATAGCAGTAGGCCAAACCTGTCTAATAGTATTTTCCCATAAATATGTCTTCTGCTATCCCATATCTATGTTAGCGTCCTTTCACCTTTGCTCAGATAGAATGCTATGAGTTCACCAAAGTATTTTTTTTTCTCATCTCTTATTCCTCATCAGTCAACATCCCTTGTTTTTTATTTAAATTTTTATTGGAGTAACATCCCTTGTTCTTTATTCCTATTCTTACTGTTTTAGTTCAGATTATCATCTTTTCTTGATAATCTATTAAAGTAGCATCCTGAGAGATCTTTCTGCTTTCTGTCTTACCTACCTCCCATCTGTTCTCCATTTTGCCTACCATCTTTCTTTTGAAAACATTGACCTGATCCTATAACTCTCTTATATGAACTCTTAACATTTTAATTAAATTAAAATTTCTTTAGCATGTCATCCATTGAGACCACATCATAATCCATCCATTCCCTAACCATCTTTTACCTACATTTCTAATGTCATAACTCAGGCTCTAATACAGAAACAAAAACAATAGCAATAAAAAAAACAGAGGTATACGTTTCTCCCAACATAGTACATTTCCCCACACTTTGGATTCTTTGCATATGATATTTACTTAGCTAAAATGCCCTTTCCTTCCATTTCTTGTTTGACACAATTTCATTCCCTTAATAAGTCTCAATTAAGTAATCACCTTTTCTCTTTTTTCTAACCTTTCATACTGAGTTAATTGCTCTCTCCTCTTCACTCTCATGGCACTTTGATGATAACTCTCTTGTGGTGTTCATTCCTTTGGATTTCAATTATATCTCTGTATGTGTCTCCCAATTGATTGTGAGACTCTGGAGGGCAAGAAATCGGTCTATTTATCTTTGGGCACTCTGTGAGTACTCTGGTGGGTGGCAACAAAGAAAACAGTCAAAAAAGCTTAGTTGAATAAATTTTTAACTATCAAATAATTCACCATCAAAGAAAAATGTGGCCTTATTTTTCACTGTGGGACTAGCTCAACAAGAATGGGTAACTCCTTCCCATCCTGCAAATAGCTAAGATAGTAAAGACTGATCTCTTTCAATAATTCAATAATAATGATTATTGACATTTAATAAATGGTTATTACGTGCTAGGCACTGTGCTAAATCTTTCTGTGCTCCATCTGGCTTAATCCCTGCACTGGCTCTATGAAGTTGATATCATTGTTTCATTTTAGAGCATGTATTAGTTTAAGTTGGTGTACGATTACGAACAAAGAACAGATGTGAGAAAAGTAGTCTTCTACATGAGCTACTGAAGAAGGTACAATTGATTTTGCCCCCAAAGTGACAAACCACTTGAAACTTTCCTAAGGTCTTTCTCAACTACCAAAGCTTTATGTAAACATTATGAATATATACAGGGTAATACAGAACCTGGAAAATTCCATTCAAAATTATTTTAAGATAAAGTTTTGTCTTCTCTAGATATTTATGAGGTCCCTCTGATATCTGCAGAGACTACTAGGTGCCTAGGAAATCTTTGAACAACCATCAAGCATCTTAAGAGCATTCAAAAAAGACAAGTGCATTGCTCTGGGATGTTTGAGTACGCTAGAAACCCTCTGGATCCCATATTTTGGGGTAGAATTTCAAAGGTAAGAAGCAGTAGGCTATCAGGCAAGAGTTGAAAACCACTGAAACTCACGCACATGCTGCAGATTTTGACAACATTCATTGACAATTCATTCTTTTGTATCCAAATATTGCCCGATCTAAACTACATCAATTGTGTATAATGTGTATATGGCTAATGAATAATATTTTGTAACAATCAAAGACAGACAAGTGGGATTGACATATATACACTAATATGTATAAAATAGATAACTAATAAGAATCTGCTGTATAAAAAAATAAATTCAAAAAAAGACAAGTGGAACTCTTTCTGCCATTCAATGGAACATTAAAAAAAAAAAAAACAACTATTGCTGTCAGCTTAATCGGGTATCACTTGTGCTAGCTCTGTGGACCAGGGCATAGTTGCTTTGATTTAGGAACTTACAGGTGACTTGGAAGGAAACAAATATGTATGAAGCCTGCATTGTTGCATTATTTTCTAAATCACTCCTTTGATATGTCATTCTCTCATTCAAAAAATTCCAGTGTCTCCTGTTGCCTGTATCCCCGAACCCCTTGATCTGGTTTGCTTGCCCCCGTCTCATTGTCTTCAGTTCTATCTTTCATGACTGCTCCTGACACCCCACCTAGTTACCAACTGCCAGACTCACTCTGGGCTTCCCTGCCCTCTCACCTACTCTCTACTTGTCCCAACACTACTCATACATAACCATCCAAATTCTATCTCCTCCCTGGATAATCTCCCCAGTCATATCTGTTAAAAATCCTCTCTTCTTCTTAGCCCTGTGGAATCTATTGCATACTTAGTTGCCACTTATGCATGTTTCATCTATAGAAGCATTGTCTCATCTTCCTAATTAGATTATAAATTTGTGGACTTAGGCCCTGTATCCTAGATGTCCCAGAATCCTCCATGGTAAAGGGGAAGGGAAACTAGTATTTACTGTGTTCCTGCTGTAGGCCAGGCACCATGCTAGGTCCTTCATATATATTATCTGGTTTAATTTTCCCAACCCTGTGAATTATGTATAATTAACTTCATTTTAGAGATGAAGAAACTAAAGTTCAGAGAGTTTAGATAAATTAGAATGCTTGACCCATAGCAGTCTTTAAAACTGAATTGTAACAAAGATTCTCTTTGGTCTTCAGCACTCTTGTTAGCTTCAATTATGCTCATCCAGGCTACGTGTGTTTTGCCATTCCTTGTTTAAAATAAAAAAGGTCTAAAATATGATGTTAACTGACCATTGAAATTAATCTCCCAGTATACTGAGATCCCAAGAAAATCCAGCCAATATGAAGTAAAACTATAACAAAGGGGAAAAATGTATTGAATTTCTATTATTTAGTACTTTTGAAAGTATTTTATGATGTTTAAATATTGGCCAGTGAAAATCTTTGTGAGATTTATGTTAAGGTATTCCAAATGTACTCATGAAATCAATTCAAATTTTGTTGCCCTCCTGGTCTACAGATTCCCTCTAGTTTAGCTCTTTATACAAATTCTCCCCCACCTCCACTCCTCTTGTTACTTTTCACTGTAGACTGGAGCTGGGTAATGATGTTCTGAGATCTGCTAGTATTGGTGACTGCGCTTTGGGGTTTTTGGGCAGGCTGGGTTGTCTGGAGAGCGGTGGGTGAGGCACAGTGGGGAGCAGCAGTGGGGAGTACACTGTGGCAGATCAACAGCCCTTCTGTAAAATGTACATAATCCGCCCCACCATTAGAATAGATAGAGGAGAGCTGAATAGAGCGGCCGCCATACCCACAGCCAGAAGTTCAGTATTTGCTATTCTACAGTAATTTTTTTTTGAGGACCTTAGAAGGCAGCACACATGCACGGTGATTTATTGTTTTATATCATCCAAATCTTAAGGACACCAATAAATTTTTAAGAGCTTGTCTATTTCCAAGGCTTGTAGAAAATGATGATTCTATATTTATCTCAATATATAATTAACAATAATTTATAAGTAATGGGTTTCATGTTCTGAAGACAAATGACTGGCCTTTCTTTCCTTTCTTTTCTTCTTATAAACATAGTGACTGAGGGTTGGGTTCTGCACAGTGATTTCCATGACACCCAATCTGGCACCTTATACTGCCACAAGAGCTCACAATTTCAGGTAAGGAATAAGCAGGAGCACATGAACCCTCAAGCAAAAGGATGAAATTTTCATCCGAATGTCCTAAAGAATAAAAATGATGGAGATAAAAACAGAAAAGATATGACATAGACAAAGTTGTTTCTAACTAGAACATTTTTCAAAGTTTTCGAGGGGCATCAACTGCTCTCTGAGCAGATCGTTTAGTACAGAGCTCTAGTGAGAGCATTAGCAAACGATCCTCTCTGCCTGAAATTAGATTAGCCATGCACTTGCAGGCCGGAATTTATGGTGATTTTTATTCCAGAAGAATCCTTGTGCTGTGCTTTTCAGAAAGAAAATAAACTACTAAAACATGCACCAATGTTTGCAGATTTCTTTTTCTTTTTAAATTGCTCTTCTTTCATTATAAAGGTTAACTACATAAAGGCAGAGAAAGATATAGACATTGTAATATAGATGTTCTCAAATCTCAAAGATATTGTTATTATTGCTAACATGAATGTCATAAACGTTTGTTCCATGTATATTTATGTATTTTATGTATTCATGTTTCATGTATATTATGTTCCTTGTATATTATATATTCTTGAACATCTAGTTTATAAACTACTGGAGGGAAAACTTACATACCCGTCTATATCCAGGTATATAGCACGTTATTATCATCATCATCATCTGTGTCATTATCATTTGCATGTAGTAGGTCCTCTATAAGTAATTCTCAATGTTATAAAAATTGACTTAGGGACTTCAGGAAAGATGCTGTGTATGTTTGGAAAGGAAAACTTGAGAAGGGTAACTAGTTATTCAGCCTAGTGAATTGTGTGTGATCTCGGCCTGTGTCCGTACAGGATGGTTCTGTTCCAACTGTCACACTGGACTGAATTGATTAGCAAAATCTGTGTGCAGGCACTGTGATGGCCATGGCTGCTACTTCTGGATTGCAGCAAACGGCACTGCCCTGTAACAACGCTCACCTTGCTGACTGATCTGACCAAGCACTATTGTCCTAAAGATTGGGGGAATCATTCAGCTGCTCAAGCTGTGGGCGGAATTTCATCTTTTACACATCTCTATTTTTCTAATTTGCTTTCTCTTTCTTAAAACAAAAAACACTGAGTATGCTCAGCACTTTAAAGCAAGTGTTTGAATCTCAGCTTAAAGTGTGCAAATGAAGCCAGCCAATTGTCCAAGTTTATCTGGGATGCCACCTGGATAGGAAAGTGAAATCTCTTACCAATTAGGTGGTTCCTTCTATGGGCCAGGTACCCAAAATGCTGAGAATTTAGTGGGAAAATGTATATTAATATAATATTATACAACTGCAACAAAGGGCATATGTACAAAGTTTAAAAACAGCACAGATGGCCTTAATGTTTGAAATATATTTGTTACATGAGATTTGTTGCAATGAGAAATGTTGTATGAGAGTGAAAGTGTTTTCTTTTTGTTTTGTTTTTTGTTTTTGCGGTACGCGGGCCTCTCACTGTTGTGGCCCCTCCCGCTGTGGAGCACAGGCTCCGATCGTGCAGGCCCAGCAGCCATGGCTCACGGGCCCAGCCGCTCCGCGGCATGCGGGATCCTCCCGGACCGGGGCACGAACCCGTGTCTGCTGCATCAGCAGGCGGATTCCCAACCACTGCGCCACCAGGGAAGCCCTAGAGAGTGAAAGTTTTTGGCCTAGTTAAAACTGATATGAATTAGAGCCTAACATAGTAATAAGTTTTGCTATTGTTGACACTTTTGTTCTCAAATTGTTTGAAAATGCTAATAAACCAGAGCTTCATATGATTATTATGGCAATTAATTAAAGAGCTAACCATTTGTTTAATGGTTAGATTGTGTTGATTACTATATGAAAAATACCTGCACTCTTATTAAAGATTTATTTCCTTTACCTTTGTCAGTTAGTAAGAATTATGATTTGCTTATGTTTAGGAAGTATATTCTGATATGAGAAAGCTATAGGAATTCCAGGTGAACAGGTCCTATCTATGCCTTTACATTTTCAGATGTTGCCTTATGCCATTCAGTGATTTGGGAATAATTGTACAAACAGGATCTTTTATGGAGCAGGCACTGTTATGTTCTAGGCACTGTACAAAGGGATTTACAGCCTGCTTCTCAAGTGTGGTCCACGGATCAACTGCACCAGCATCAGCTGGGAGCTTGTTAGAAAGGGAGAATCTCCGGTCCCACCCCAGACCTGCAGCCTCAGAATGTGCCCTGGAGCAGGCTCTCCATCTCCATTTGCCCATTACAGTCTGAGAAGCATTGCTTTCACATTTCGTTTTTAATTCCTCACCACAGCTCTGTGAGTTCAGAGGAGGGGGGCGGGGTCACAAAACTAGTAAGAGGAGGAGCTCTTTACTCAGATTTGGCCATGTTTCCATAGACAGTTATATCCTTCACTTGTTGAAACCTGACACCTTCTTAATTGTCTGGCTTAGATTCCAACACCTCAATCCAATCTTTCTAGATGCCTCCTGTTGCAAAGTAACCTTTTCCCGTTTAAATGTCTCACAGTACTTTGATTTTGTCTGTTTTTGCCGCACAACATGGTCTTGTCTCAGATCATTACTGCTGGCATCCATGAGGACAGGAACTGTCTTTCCTGGCTTGCATAGTCTATTGCACCTAGCGTAGCAACCGCCATATAATATGTGCTTAATGGATGCTTGAATAAATTAACGATTGCCTTTGCCCTTTAAATAAAGTCATTGTATAGTTCATTAGGACAAGTAAATCCAGTTTAGTATATTAACAGCTGCTAATTGCTTCAGGGTTATTACTGCCTGGCTCACATTAATATTAATACTGATAATTCCTACCACGTGTGTAGGATTTTATAACTTAAAAAGTACTTTAACTCCTATGACATTTAATCCTCCCTACAATCTTGTGGCATAAGGATTCTATTATCCCCATTTTACAGATATAGAAATTCACGCTTACAGAAATTAAATGACCTGCAAAAACATCAGAGAGAACACCATGGAACAAACTTAAAGTCATCCGATTTCAAGTCTGTGCTCTTTCTGGTGTCTTTTAAAGCAGAAACATGTGTCTTATTCTAAATCAAGAACTATTTTCTCAAATTGTGTTTATAGTAGAAGCCCTCCTGTATAATATACATTTATCGTAAGACATTCTTCATCAGATGAAGACATTGAAATCAGAGATGTAAGAAAAGAAAAATCTACAGGATTTGGTAACTGGTTAGTAATGTGCTAACTTACTAACCAGGATATGGGAGGGATAGAGTGAAAAAGGAGCCCAGATTTGGAGCTCTAATGGCTGGAGGTGCCATGGTACTGTTGATTCAACAGAGATAGTCTGGGGGCTTGGGAGGGAGAATGCAGGGGAGAAGAGAGGTCGGGGCTCACTGGGTCCTCTTTTTTCCTGCTTCTGGGGTATGGGTCCCCTGTGTTAAGATGGAACTTGGTCTCTGAGTGATTGCATTGTGCCCTGTCACATGAGTGAAAATTAGACTTGGTTGTTTCAAGCAGCTGAGACTTTGGGCTTGTTAATAACTAGAGTATAATCTCTATTCTAGGTTACCCTGACTCAGAGGTATGTAAGGAGAGCTCTCTGTAGGCAGTTGGTTGAGTGAGAAAGCAATTCAGGTTCTTGATTTTACACTCTGTTCTAATTTCTTTCTCTCTCCTCCTCATTGTTGTAAATGAGCCTTCTGTGAGTCAGATTTATAAGAACAGCCACTGGAAACTTTGCTGGTTTCTCACTTATCCAGGCTGAGAAGTTTAAAAGACTTTTCATCTAATTGTTAATGGCACAGAGTAGAAAGATCTGAGATCTGAAGTTAGAAGTCCTGAGTTACAATTTTGGTCCTGCTTTTCTATAGCTGTAAACTAGGGCAAGTCACTTAACTTGTCTGAAAACAATTTATTAATATACTAGCTGGTGAATAAAGCTATGCAACTTACACGGTTGTGAAGAGCCAATGAGTTGCTCTGGGTGAAAACAGCTTGTAAATTTCAATATGCTATGCAGACGTAGTTATTATTAGTGCGAGAGCAGAACAAAAGAAAAAATTAAGAGTAGCTATCACTGTAAATATCTTCTTTAAAGTAAATTTTATGTTTTCAAAATTAAGACATATTTTTAAAAATATTAACGTCAGGATGATGCAGTATTGAGCACAAATCAGAGCTAGTGACTGTTATTTTTTGGAAAATAATGACCGCCATTTATTGAGCACCTACTATGGACCAGGCCTGTGCTACATACTTTGCATACTTTGATTTCAGTATAATAATAACCTCTGTCACTTACCTTTATATAAGAACAAAATAGACCTTTAATTTAGGGAAGTAAAGAAGAGTTGATTCTAACTGTGCATGTTTTGCTTCATTATATTTTTTTCTTTCCCCACAAATCTACATATCCACAGTTACTATACCTTTAAAATGATATTAAAAAAGAATGTGCTAGCACTTATTCTTGGTGTATGCAGCCCATCATGTCTTGAGAGTAGTTCCAAGAGATAACTTGTGGATGAGTTCAGAGGGCAGGATTAGGGTGAGGTGAGATGGGTGCCCTACCTAGGGAGCAACATTTAAGGAAGCACCACTCTCACTTTCACATCCTGAGAGTGAGTGCCTCCTTAAATGTTGCCTCCTAGGCACCCATCTTACATTACCCTAGTTCCAGCCAAGTTGCCCCCATTACAGCCTTGCCAAAAAATTAACAGAAAAAAATCCCCTAAAACATCCTAATATGTACAGAACAATTTCTTTCTTAAGAAAAGATTAAAGCCTCTATAGGTTTTGCACAATACTTAGTAACACTGTAAGAAGATTTGGAACTTAAGAAAATTAAGAACAGTACACATTCTATGATAGACCAGCAGGGCAGGACCCACTAAGAAATATTGAGAATGACAGAAACTAGCACAAACCACAAGCCCACAGGTAAGTTTCGATCAAAGACTCAGTGCAAATGAACTTTCTCTGAATGTGTTCTGAGTATAGGTACCTATGGGCCAGATAGATTCCGTGTTTCAATGTCTTATCATGGGATTTCCTTAGAGAAATAAGCCACTACTTCTGTTTCCTGTTTTCACTGTTAGATGACCATATTATTCTGTAGGCAATTGTTTTCTTTCACTTTTCCATATTTCCATTTTTTTCTTTAATATGTGTATATTACCTCATAATAAACACATTTACAATTAAACAGTGAATTGGACCTAGTATGTTATTGGTTGCTTTGGGCCTTAAATGACTATTTCACACAAGCTCCTCTGCCTGCATCTTTCCCCACACTTGGGTTCTCCTTCAGCTTACTTTATGTTCCTATTTTATTTTATTTTATTTATATTATTTTATTTTTGTCATCAGAACACTTGCCATGAGATCTACCCTCTCTCTTTTAAGTGTGTAGAAAATAGTATAAAAGTTCCACAAAAAATTTAAAAAATAGAACTACCAGATGATCCAGCAGTCCTACTTTTGGGTATTTATCCAAAAGAATTGAAATCAGGATCTCAAAGAGGAATTGGCATTCCCATGTTCATTGTAGCGTTATTTACTATTGCCAAGATGTTGAAACAACTTTAAATGTCCATCGACAGATGAATGGATAAAGGAAATGTGATATATACATACAATGGAATAGTATTCAGCCTTAAATAAGAAGGAAGTCCTGCCATATGCAACAACATGGATAAACTTTGCGGACATTATGCTAAGTGACATAAGCTGGTCACAGATTCTCCTTCTGTTCTCAAGGTCAAAGAGCTTTCGCTCCCAGCAAAGACCAAGACTTCCTTGTGTGCACTGGGTCTCATGCCCGTTTTACTCCTCTTCTGCGATTCATGTTTTTCTCTTTTCTGAATCGTTGCTGTCAACATGCACACATGCTCTCTCCCATATTTAAAACTATCTTCCTGAATCTCCCATTACCTCTTGGTCCACAATTCCATTTCCGTTTTTACCTTCACAGACAAACCATATAATTTTCTATAGGACTGTCTGCACTTCCTCAGCACCCCTTCTCCCTTCCACACCCCAGCCAGCCCCAGACATCATTGAAATGCCTCCAGTCAAGGTCACAGTTGACCTCCATGATGTTAAAGCCGAAGGACATTTGTCTCTTTTCATCTTGTTCATATTCTCATTAAAATTCGACACAGACGACTGCTCCAATTTTCTTTTGTTTCCGGTGTCACCTTCACCTTCATGTTTGTTTGTTTGTTTCCCACCTTAGGAGCCATTCAGCTTCCATCTCCTTTGCAGGTATCTCCCTCTTCTACTCTAAGCATATTTTCTAGCAGGGCTAATCACCCAGCCCGTGGGTTTGCATACCACTACCAGGCTTATGCTTCCCTATCACATATCTTTAGCTCTGTTTTCTCTCTTAATTTCCAGACTCTCATCTAACTTCCAACTTGACATTGCCACTTAAATGTCTAATAGTTTATTCATAATTTCAATGACCTATACAGCAAGACTTATGGAATCTACCTCTAAATCATATATTGAATCTAGAAGCTTAGACTGGGTAGTAGCTTCTGGAGGACATTAATAGTCTTCTAAATGGCCTCATTGCTTCCATTCTTATAGAGTCACACACTTCCACTTCTATTTTCCAGGCAGCAGCCAAAGCGATCATTTGAAAATGCAAATTAGGTCACCTCCTAATTAAAACTTTTGGGTATCATTTTGGTCTCAGCTTAAATGTCACCTCCTTGCAAAGACTTTCCCTAACACACAGTTTAAAGTAGCACTTGAGTCTCTTTGTCACATTATCCTGTTTTATTGTCATCACTGCAGTTACCAGTAACTGATGGCTACCTGTTTACTTATGTGTAACCTCCATGAGGATAGGGACAGTCACCTATATTCATTGGCGCTACAATGCATTGTTTAGCACATAATATGTGCTCAAAGAGTAACTGAACGAATGAGCGAATGAACTTATTCAGCAATTTCGGTTGTAATAGGTGGTGACTTTCTTTGGCTATGTCTACATAACAACTCCTTTAGATTTTTCAATTCATTTGGAAAATCAGATGAATCTTCCCTCCAGTAGCTGGGGTAATTTAGTTGGCTGCTTCATTCACATCTATGAAATAATGGTGTTTCACCAAGACACCTCAGACATGTTACACGGAGGCCAAAATAAGCACCATCTTTGCAATGTTTTTATAATCATCATACATCACTTGGTATTCTTAAAAGCAACAACAACAAAACAAAAACAAAAACCCCAAACAAACAAACAGAAAAGTCCCGTGTAGCCCCATGGTGAGAACCTTTATTTTTGCCTGGGTTTTGATGTCTTTATTTTCCATTTGCTCACCTAAACATCTTGTGAGTGTGATGTTGGTCATTCCAACCCAGATAACTTTTGGGCCTATCACATATGATCTTCATGCCCCCAAACAGCTATCTGTTTCCAAAGTTTCTTTTTCTCATTGTATAACTACAGAATATCTAAAACCACAAAGTACAATGACCTCACCTGGCTTTCAGTACCTATAAACTGACTGGAAGAAGGCTTCTCCACAAGTATACCGCAACAACTCAATAACCGCCTTGGTTTTATGTTTACTAGTAGGCAGGAGAGAGAGAATATTTGTGTCCTTACCCTCAGTGTAGGCACTCTCTTACTACGTCACTGTTGGGTTATTTCCCCTGAGCCCTCTGCCCTGGTGTACAAGTGGCTTAATTAAGAGTGTTTCTGAGGAGCTGTCTGTCTCCTCTTCAGAGAAGCTTCGTCTTCTGAAGTTCCAGCCTAAGATTCCTCTCTAGTACAGTTAGAATCTCAGCTAAGCACAGTGAGTGCCACATCTTTATTACTGTTTAGAGTGACTGTTGTTCAGTAGAAGACACAGGCGTAATCCATCTTTGTCTTCCCCCAGCTAATAACCCAGGGTGTAGTAGGTCAGGTGTGCCTCTAACATTTGCTGCTGCTACATTTGTCTGTGCTGGATAAACTCCTTGCGACGGCCTGGCCCTTATTGTTTTCAGAACCTTGACTCTCCTTACCTTCTCATCATCCAAATTTATTTAAGGATGAAACTATTAGAAACACAATTGGTGAATTAATGTCATAGGGACTGCTGCTGGCAGCTCATCAATTTTTGATATGCCACTCAGACAAATGAAACATAAGCCACCCAGAACAAGGGGACCTTTTGACACTTCAAAGGAAACCCCTATGGGTGGTTTCCTCTTGAAGCCACACTAAACTGGCTCGATCTCCTCAGCTGGAAGCTGCCAATGTCTCATTAACCCCTAAAAAGGCCCGGCATGAGCTTTTCTTTTCAGCTATAATTATGCCAAGCACTCCTGTTATGCTGCACTGAATCGCAGCACTGTCACCGGCACATTATAAACATCCACCCTAATTGAAAAGCAGATTAGATTCTTGTGTTAATTAGCCCAAAAGCCCGCCCACTTGCATGAATTATGATTGCCTCTTAAATACTGAGGATGTTGAAATCCCTCAGAAAGACAAGGCAGACTTAATTGCAATAACCTGCAAATTAAGTTTAATTTACTTTAAATTTACCGGTTTAGCAGGCTCATTTGATGGTGTTAATGTTCTAGCAAATTAATTATCTGAATTAGTCATGCCTGGTGGAGTTTTGCAGCAGAATACATTGTATAGTGGCCTATTAATAACAGACAAACAGGACAGGATTAATGAGAAGATTATGCTCAAGTTCTTAAAAAAAAAGGATCTTGCATGAATTCAAATATAATCACCAAAGTGCAAATACAGACACAGAATATAAACAAACTGAGATTTATTACACTCTATGGCATGCCATCCAGGAGAAACAGTAAAACATGACCGGTGAAATATCAGACAGCAAAAGCCCTATTCTCTATACTCCTGTGGAGTTCTCACGGGAAACTGTTTCCTGTTGGTGAGCATTTGTTAGTCCCATAGACAGGCAGTGAATGGCAGAGATGGAACTAATAGGTTAGTTAGAAATAGCTACTCTCAGATTAATTCTGTTGCCTTCTTAGTAGTTTATAAAGCATTAAGATGCTTTCTGGGGGCTTCCCTGGTGGCGCAGTGGTTGAGAGTCCGCCTGCCGATGCAGGGGACACGGGTTCGTGCCCCGGTCCGGGAAGATCCCACATGCCGCGGAGCGGCTGGGCCCGTGAGCCATGGCCGCTGAGCCTGTGCTCCACAATGGGAGAGGCCACAACAGTGAGAGGCCCGCATACTGCGAAAAAAAAAAAAAAAAAAAAGATGCTTTCTGGAGCCCACTTGTAACCATCCGCTTTGGCCAGATCAAAATGCTATTAACAATAAAAAATCTAAAACAGTGATGATCTTGCTGCCACTCTTATCTTTGTCCCAGTACTTATCTTGTCAAGGATGGATGTGGGAAATTTAGGGAGGGGGAGATTTAGAAGGGTGGGTGTGCAAAGGTTGGAGGGACTTTTAGAGCGTTAACATCTTTGGAGAATCTTCCAAATTCACTCCTCTATGAGGATAAGAAGTGAATCTTATTCCTTTTGTATCCCCAGGTCCTAAGACAGGGCCTGGAACATAGTAGGGATGTAACATTTATATATTTATTTTGAATGGATGAAACACAGAATTAGCTTAATGATGGTTTTGGAAGAAGCATTGCTCAGTTTGGAGAATATTGTTGGGTATCACTCCTAACAAATATGGAATTTCTCTCAAAGTCCTGTGCCAGGGCTTCCGTTGTTATAAACAGGCGTTCTCCATTTGGTTCTGCAGAGACACACACTCAGGCTCTCTCTCTGCCATCCCCAGCAGAAAGAAATCGTCTCTGGGTGTCAAGCTAATAATCTTTGACTGGCTCGAACTGAATATGGCCATGCAGTGATTGACCTCAACATGCCAGATTATTGATTGGGTTGGAGATGCGTGAGCCATCATTTTCTTGGAACAGTCACCGCTTTTGTCTTGATCCTCTCCGCAGCTGTCACACTGTGGTGAGCCATTGAAAGAGGCCACATTTGCATCCTTTCTGCATTTGTGCTTCTCTGCTTAAAATAAAAATGCCACCACTTGAAAGGGAGGCTGAACCATTGATTCTGGTTTTTAAAAAATTATCTCATTAAAAGCCAAGGGTTTGGGTTTAGTTGGGAGTGGTGTGCGGAGGCATGCAGAATACATAAACTTGCTTTATGGGGCGTATTTAATTTGGGGGAGAAATAATGAGAATAAAAATTGTTTCAATATGTTTTCTGCATTGTGTCAATATATCACACAGCTCCTTTCTGGAGTCACATTTGCTGTTAGGGTGGTTGTGCTTTTTGCTGTTTTTGTTGTTGTTGTTCTCTGTTGAATTATAATTTGCAGCAGTAAATGAAACTGGCACAAAAGCAGGTGTTATTAAAACTGGGCAGGAAAAAGACAATAACAACATAATTCCACTTTAAAGGCCGATATGTGTATGGTTGAAACGACTTTGATTGGACCCCATAGGGAATAGAAAATACACCATAAAGAAAATGGATTTCAGTGACACATAAACAAAAGGCAAATGACTAATATATTTACATATAACATGTGGTGTATTCATTGCACACCATGGTGACAGAATTGTTTATTTCATTTATAATTTATACAGCAAAATCTTATTAAATGTGTAACTAGTTTGCCAGATGATAATATACATAGGAGTTTAGGCTTCTATTATAGAATGTCATTAACAACAAAAGATTTTCATTTGTGAGTTAATTTTTTTCCTAGTCCATTCTTTTCGGCAGTGTATGCTCTGAATAGAAGCCTGACTCTCTTCAATTATGGTGGCACTGCGAAAAGAAGAGGGTGGTCGGAAAATTCTGGAGAAGAGTGCCCACTGGCCAAAATAAGACTTCTCTTCCGCTATTTCCTAGAATATCAGTCTTCAGAATATATAAAGGATGGTTGATAGGTGTGTATGAACTTCAAGACGATTTCAGAGATCCTAGAAAAATTCTTCTCTGGCAAACAAAACTCTATCAAAGGCCAGAAACACCAGAATTTGAGACCTGACAGGGATTGCTTCAAAGACTAAAGGGTCCTGTGAGTAAGTGTTGTAGAGAGAATGATTTCACTGTGCTCCCTTTTTGTCTGGTGGGCCACTGGGCTAGGGGCTTTAAGGAAATTCCAGACACTAAGTGTGCATGCAGTTTTATGGATAATCTTTCTCAGGGTATTAACTGGGCAGGAATTTTCTCTCTCTTTTTTTTTTTTTTTTTGCTTCCAACACTACAGTGTGTACATGGTCTCCCGTGTGATAAAAAAGTAGTCTATCCTCGTTCTCATTATTTATTTTCAGAATAAGAAAAGTACCCCCCCCTTTAGAATTTTCCTTCATGCTGTGTTATTTAATGAGGATTAAACCATTTCAGAATGTTTGTAGTGAATCTCTTTCCAAGCCAGGAGAAGGGTGCTAGCGAGGGGCAATGGGATGGGTGGGGTTTGGGTGGGGGGTAGAAGTGAGGTGGTGGAGAAATGCTTTTAAACAATAAAATGTATTTTACTTTCAAGTCTTGAACTGTCAGGCTTCATTCCAAATAATGTATCCTGACAGTTCATAGCTCCTCTTAAAAACTGGATGAAGCTTTTGCAGTTGCAAACTAGTGTGATAAAACATGAAAATACTTTATTCAGGTAAAGTGGAAATAGCTGTTCAGCCTGGTTAAGTTACACAGAAACCTTTTTCTCTCTAAATTAATATAATGTGCAAATATCTTGCCTGTGACACCCTAGCTATACACTTAATAAAAGCCCTTCCAGTGAAAACTGTGTTTCAGTGCATCAAAGCATTAGTGAGTGCTCCAAACCTAAAGCCAGATAAACTTGTACATTCAAAACAAACATGTGAAGAAGTAGATCTTAGTGTTGCCAGTAATAAGTGGAAAATACAGAGAACACATATTTATTCAGTTTCTACTCTTGGCCTGGGAGAAGACAAAGAACTCCTGTTTTATTTTTTGCACATTTTTCCATTCATTGGTTCCATAATTGCTCAAGAGGGGAGAAGGCAACTCAAGAGCACCTTCCTTGGGGTCCCAGAAAGTGTCCAAATAACAACAACAAAGAAAGATTTTAAAAATAGAAAGAATGAAGCTATTTTCTTTGATTGAGGCTCAATGTGGCCAGTAGTATGATGAAACTACTGCTAAAAAAGCTAAAGGGTGTCTAGATTCAATTAACAGACGTAGGGAGTCTCGAATCTAGGAGGGGATATTGCTGCTCAGATCACATCTGGACTAATGTGCTTAATCCTGGGCCTGAGAGACACAGACTAGCTACTATTTAGAGAAGAGTGAAAGAGGTGGTAGTAAAATATGAAATTGTTACATGAGAAAGAGTTGAGGGAACAGGAGAAATTCCTCATTCAGAGAGATTAGGTGCTAGCAGAAGATGCATGGTCATTTGGTGGTTTTGCAGAGGCTTTACAGTAGCATATTTTCCCTTCCTCACTGAATAATAGTAATTGCAGTAGTAATAGTAATAATAATAATAATACTGTTCTCAAATTTACAAACTTCTTCTTACAAGTATAATTTAATTTAGTAACCCACACCTCGGGGAGAAATTATTATAATCTCTGCTTCACAAATGAGCAAATGGACTCAAAGTAGCTGAATTCCTTGCTCAGAGGGGTACAGATAATAAAGAAAAGTCTTGGGACTCCAAGTCTACTGACTCCAGATCACAATGGGTAGCTGGACCAGATTATCTACAGGATTCTTTTTAATCTTCAGTTTTTATGATTTTAATAAACTTAGAGGCTTAGGAAAATGCTCTTCTTATCCATTTATTTAGGCAAACTCCTATTAAATTACTTACTAAGTGTCAAAAACTGGGAAGGTACTGAGGCTTGTAATATGAATAAGGTATGGTCAGTTCCATTGAGGATCTTGCTTTGTGAAGGGGAACCAGGAAGTAGATCATTAGAATGTCATGTGACCAGAAGGGAGTGCACTATAGGAAAAGCTAAGAGAGAAAATTATAGTCATAGTCAAGCTATGTCATGAAAGCTGAAAAGAGAAAATGGGAAGAAGAGGGTGTGGGAACTGAAGGACAATTTGGACAGAATTCCTTAAAAGTCCTTGGGATTTGTATTCAGTGTATATATTTGTGCCTTTGTAGGTTAATCAACTCTTCCCAGTTTGCCTAGGACTTTCTCGGTTTTAGCAATGAAAGTTCCCCATCCCATGGAAACCTCTCCATCCCAGGAAAGCCAGGAGGGTGGTCACCCTACTTTATGAGGTTTATACTAGACCCATGCAGTAGAGGTAAAAAGCATATGGAGGGTTCCAAACAGAAGTGAGCTTTGAAGGATAAAACATGGCCAAAATATATATGTTATTGCTAAGATATCAAAGTATATTTGATATTGCTAAGAGAATCATTTTGGTTCAGTTTTTTCCTCTATTGTCATAGAGCTAAATGCTAGGTGATTTCTGAATACTCAGTTGATCCCAACAAGAACTAAAGAAAAACAAAAACCTGATTGATCTTAAGATGGTTAATTCAATAGCACTAGCCACATTTGACCTTTATCTCTAGTTTCTAACACCATTTAATACATGAATTATCTTTTCTGGCAAATAAATATTATATGTAATATGTGGGTGGCTACAATAGAACACACCTATAATTTGGGATTATAGAAAATGGCCACCTTCTAAAAATTAAAGTTGTAAAAAGCCAACAAAAAAGTATTGAATGGGTATCTATGAGAGAATCCTGCCCTAAAAGATGTGTACTAACCTGTGAGATTTGGGAAATATCCAAGCCCTATCAAGGTGATTAGAGAGCATATTCAGGTATGAAATGTAGGCTTGCTGCAGAATAATAGGTTAACTAATAGTCAGGTATGGGAAAAAAATCCAGAAAGATGATATTAATATGTCACATCTCTAGGATTCTCAATGGAGGGGGTGTATAGTCCAGCTAATTTATGTTCTTAGTGGCAATAATGTAACAGCCCTTCCACATTTGCCAACTACCAACTTTACTCTGCTCTGATTTCACATAGCTATTTGACTTTCCATGAACATTTTCCTTGGGTAATTGACAGCCATCATACTGGACTGTAAGCTTTGTGAGGGCAGGAAATGTGTTTTAGCTACCTTTGTCTCTATGTGTCTAGGATAGGGGAGAGCTTAATATTGGTTGAATGAAATGGATATAGCTGTCTTTTTATTTTCTGATCCCTCTCTTATACATCTGATTAGCACTGATCGGTTTTGAGTTATTGAAGACCTTGAATTTGGAGTTCTGTAGACCAGAGTGTTGTGGGCTGAATTGTATTGTGCCTGCCATGCCCCTGCCACAAATGCGTATGTTGAAGTCCTAACCCCCCATACTTCAGAATGTGACTTTATTTAAAGATAAGGTCTTTAAAAGGGTAACTGAGTTAAAATGAGGTCCCTGGTATGGGCCCTAATCCAATATGACTGGTGTCCTTATAAACAGAAGAGGGGTACAGACAGGCACAGAGGGAAGGCCACGTGAGGACACAGGGAGAAAGTGGCTATCTACAAGCCAAGGAGAGAGGCCTCAGAAGAAACTAACCTGTCAACATCTTAATCTTGGCATTCTAGGCACCAGAAATGTGAGAAAATAAATTTCTGTTGTTTAAGTCATACAGTCTGCGGTACTTTGTTATGACAGTCCTAGTAAACTAATATGCAAGGCGAGGCTGCCCATCTGGGAGGGAGTGCCACCTGGCCTCTTTCTTTGACATATCTGTTCAGTCACAGAGTAAATGATGGTTAGAGGAAGCTACTACTGGATCTGTTTTTCAGATAATCACATTAAGGCTCAAAGAGGCTAGAAGTTAAGCTAATTTCAAACATGAATAAGCAACTCATTCATTATTGCCTTTTAAAAGTTTGTTATTTGGAACATTATTCCTAGAAGATAAGTAGAAAAAAGAATTCTAAGATCAAATATGTTTGGAAACACTGCATACAATTTCTTCCTCTTAGCTATTCACACAGCTTATTAACATATTAAGGACTCTAAGTGACACTGCATTTAGGAAGGCTGTTTAATTTTGTTAAATCTAGTATTTACCAAATGTTTTTGACCAGAGAATTTATTTTCCTATAACAAACATCTCAGAAAATCTAGTACAATGAGTATTCTGCTGACAATGTTTCAGTAAAAACTCATCTATCAGCATCCATAAACTAATCTGCATTGTTGAATGGAAATCAAATTCCAAGGTGGTCAAAACGTACAAACTACCAGTTATAAGAAAAATAAGTCCTGAGGATATAATGAGAAGCATGATGACTATAGTTAATACTGTATGGCATATTTGAAAGTTGCCAAGAGGCTGTATCTTAAAAGTTCACATCACAAGAAAAAGAACTGTAACTATATTTAATTAACATCCATGTTAACTAAACTTATTGTGGTAATCATTTCAGAATATATATATATATAATATATATATATATATATATATCAAATCTTTATGTTATACACCTAAAACTAATACAATGTTATATGTCAATTTTAAAAAAGAAAAATAATATGAAAAAGAATATACACATAACTGAATCACTTTGCCATACACCTGAAACTAACACAATAATGTATATCAATTATAGCTCAATAAAAATAAAAAATAATGAATGATAGATTTTAAAAATTGTGTTTTCTTAATAAAGTACCAACACTATTGTTAGTCCATGGGAACACTGGCCTCAGTGTCTTTCAAATAAATTGATGACACATGCTGTTTCCCTCTGGCCAGACTACCCTGCCATACTTGTCCTCTTGGTCATGTTTCAAAATCCTTCTCAAGTTTCATCTTCTTTGTGCAGCCTTTCCTGATCCTTTCTTCTCCCACTCTCCACCGGATCATAAGACATAATCCACCATACTCTTTTCTAGATTGCATTCCAGTACATGCAATTAGTGCCCTTTTGTATTGTACTTACTTGGTTACACTGCTATTTCTCTTCTCGATTGGGAGACTCTTGAGGGCAAGATGTGTGTCACACTCATTTTCTATCTTTGACACAAGCAGAGTGTCTGACACGTGATGAGTGCCCAGGGAATGGTGGCACACTGAATCAGTCCCTAGTTTTGTGAGTAGCCCTTTGGTGCTGTATTCTCTGGCCACCTTACCTGGTCTACCTTTTTAAGCATATTAAACTCATCCGATAAAAGTGTCTTCTCAATAGAATGCTCTAGAGAAAACGACCAACACCTTTAAAATACTAAAATCAGAAATCAGGATTAAGCAACAACTGGAGTTAGTGTTGCTCATTGTTTTGAATAACAATAGCTCCCACACATTCCACACCAACCATGAGCCGGTCTGTGCTAAATGCTTTGTGCACACTATTTCTTTTCTTTTTTTTTTAAATTTTATTTATTTATTTATTCATTATCTTTGGCTGCGTTGGGTCTTTGTTGCTGCGCATGGGCTTTCTCTAGTTGCAGCGAGTGGGGGCTACTCTTTGTTGTGGTGCACGGGCTTCTTATTGTGGTGGCTTTTCGATGTGGAGCACAGGCTCTAGGCGTGCGGGCTTCATTAGTTGCGGCACGTGGGCTCAACAGTTGTGGCTCACGGGCTCTAGAGCACAGGCTCAGTAGTTGTGGCGCACGGGCTTAGTTGCTCCGCAGCGTGTGGGATCTTCCTGGACCAGGGCTCGAACCCATGTCCCCTGCATTGGCAAGCAGATTCTTAAGCACTGCGCCACCAGGGAATCCCCGCACACTATTTCTATATGGTAATGACGGCTATTGGTCCTCTGTTGCCTCCATTTCCAAACAAAAGCACAGACGCTATTGGAGACTCAAGCTGGGTTGACTGTTCTTGTTTGGTGAATTGTGAGGAAATAGGTGGTGAGAAAGAAGAGTTTTCTCTTGCCCAACTTCTTCCTCTATCTATATTTTTTGAACAATCTATATTTGAGACCTCCCAGGTGAGCAAGATGTCTACAGCACCCTGTACCCCACGGGATGGAAAAATTCGGCTTATGTGTCATTTGCCTGTGTAAATGTCTGAAGAAAAGAAAAATATACTTATCTGGGAAAAGGAGTAATTCTTCCTCATTTATTCATTTACTCATTGATTCATTAACTCAGCTATTACATCAAGATGAGTAAGACATGGTCCTTATTCCCTGGGAACTCTCAGCCAAGTGAGAGGTATTAACCACCACACCACGAGATAAGTGCCATCTTGGAGAAATGAACTACATGCTGTACAGGCCCAGAGGAAAGAGGCCTCATCTCAGGAATGTGTGTTGCCTAGGGTATTTTTCAGCTCCATAGAACTCTCTGTCATATCCTTACTGGGGCTATGGTCATCCTCAGTTTCTTCCTTTCTCTCATGAAATATAGCAAAGATAAGCATTCAATAAAAAGTATGTATTAAAGTTTAGAGATAAAATAAAAATTATTTCTTCTAAAATTCACATGGACAAAATGGAGATTTCCTTTGCAATAACTTTCAAATAAAGAGCATATATTTGAATGTGCTCAAAGTTAATATCTTTTTACTTTGCAACATAAAATGATCTTATAAAAACAACCATCATGATTATAATAAAGAACTTTTTATTATCCAATCTTTTCCCAATAACCATAAAAGCTGCAATATCTCCAGTGTTTAGAACAACGCTTGGCAAATAGTAGGTGCTATGTAAATATTTTGTTGAGGGCATAAAGGGCTGAAGAACTTCCTCTTTATTCTTAGCAGAATCTGGCTGGTGGAGGGAAAATTGGAGTGATTGCTTCTTGGAAGGAAAAGCAAAAGGGCCTAAAATCCATTTCCTGCTCTATTGGTGAATTATTAGCATTATTATTATAGTTATTATTGTTATTTCTTTAAATATACTGCATTTGCTAAGCATATTCTACTTTTGGAATTGTAACTGAGCAGGGACTCTGTGGTACCTTCCTGGGACAGACCCCACCCTCCCATATCCTCCTCCTGCTTCTGTTTTGTAGAAAAACTTTAGCCTCTTAGGCCTTCCCTGAGTTCCAAAGAATACGTTTAATCAAAGAAGTGAGACAATACAGAAACAAAGGAAAACAGTCAAGCAAGACAATATAATAATAGTGTAGCCATTAAACAAACTCAAGGGCCTTTAGGTCCTCTGCAAGGGCTATAGATAATATTCTGAGCCATGTCCTTTGAGCTGTTTTTCAAATACTGAAACACCCACCAGGTAGAAGACGTTAACTGCATGCTGCCCACAAGTGTGTAGACCCCAGACACGTTGGAAACAGAAAGTTGATGAATCCCGATTATCTTACCACCAACTAATCAGAAGAATGTCCATGAACTGATCACCTACCCTGTAACCCTCTGCCCCACTCTGTCTTTAAAAACCTTTTCCTGAAAACCATCGTGGAGTTTGGGCCTTTTGAATACTGGCTGCCTGGACTCCTTGCTTGGCACCCTGCAACAAATCTTACACTTTCCTTCACCACAACCTGGTGTCAGTAGATTGGCTTTATGGCACATGGGCATGCAGACTCAAGTTTGGTTCGGTAACAGAAATACTGTATGTAATCTCCCAGTCACCTTGTGAGGCAGGAGTTTTTCTCTTTCTTATTGTATTGCTGGAGGAATTACAACACAACCAGTTTAAATAACTTGCCTTCTCTCTCCACCGATTTGTGGCTGACTCAAGATTAATATCATCATTTCCTGACTCTAATCGAGCAGGCCACCTAACGGTAACATATGCGTTTCAAAGAAAGATAAATAGGCTGAAAAAGTCAAGGTTTTGAGAGGAAAATAAAGACAGTGCTAAGATTTTTAAATAGTGCTGATGAAGAACAGCAATAAATTCTGGAATTATTATCTCTGGAGAACTGAAGAGTGACGCAAATCCTTAATGATGGTATTAAATGATGATGTGTGATTATTCTAACAGTATGATAGATCATAAAGAAAAATGAAGATGTTCCCATCTTTTCTATGTACAGAATTACAGTGAAACAGCTAGAGTTGAAGGCTACAAATATTTAATCAGCAATTCTGTCCAGAGCTCTCTGTTAGAGAGGAGGAGAATGTACCCTAAGAAAGCTCAGAAGGCCAGTTTGGGAGCTGATGTAGTGTTGGGTTGCTCTGAGATTCCCTGAAAGCTCCTCAATCCATCCTTCTCATGACCCAGACCCAGCAGAATCACTGGCTGGATAGAGTCCCTCTAGCTCACCAGTCACGGCTTAGCCATCATGAAGTCCAGACTTATAAGATATTTGATGGTATACGAACCCAGAAATTGCTTCATCTCCACAGAGGCTTACTGTTGGACATTGAGGTCACAAAATATGATGAGGTGATATGGAAAGGGACAAATCAATTGCCTGTGTGCCTGACAAGATGAAGACTTAGGCTGAAATAGCCTGGCATTCAATAAAGATTCACGTGTCCACACTAGCTGCCGGCCATCTGGATTATGTTCATTTAGTAGAGCTAGGCTCTCTCCTACTCCCTAAACTATCTCACTCACTGAAGTTTTCCAAGAACTCTTTCACTTTGTATTTTTGCCAGAGTTACTGTCTCAAAACACATGTCTGGTAATGTCCTCCTCACATCAGGGAATGGGACATAGTTACAGAAAACACAGAACAAAGCTCAGGTGTCTTACTTGGCATTCATGGCCCATTGGAATTGGGCTCTAATCCACCTCCACACACCCTAATTTTAGCGATGTTGGTAAGACGAGGCACACAGGCACCAAGCTGGATTCATTATGTTTCTCCTGTGACTGGTGCAGGCTCTGAGACAAAGCAGGTGTCCACTTCATGTTCCTTGAATGAATGGCTGAATGAAAGACACAGGGCTCTTACCCAACCGTGTCTTTCCCCGACCCCAACATTGCATTGTGTGCACTGCACTCTCTACCTGGAAAGTGTTTCCCTCTCATATCCAATTTTATTTTCATTTATTATAGACCTATCTGTTCATGGTCCAGGTCAAATTGCTGCTCCCAGTGAAACTTTCCTGGATGTTGGAATTCATCTCTCGCCTCTGTTTTCTGAATCCTCTTTGTGAGTATTGCTTTTATGATACTTCTACACTCTGGCCTAGATTAGCTTCTGGTGTGCACATTTCTTTCTACCTCATAGAATGTGAATCCTGGGAGACAGGAGAAAAATATTACTAAACTCTGCGTCATGCATAATACTTTGAGCATGAAAGGGTCTAAGTAAATTTTATTTGGCCAGAATCCCTTCTTCCTGCACTCACCTTCTGTATTCCCCCAGCTTCGCACTTCAATTTTTTATTTCCCTCAGTTCATACCTCACTATCCTGTTTCAAGTGGTCACCCCTACTCAAGCCCCACATGTCTCTCATGTCTCCTCCTCAGATCTTTTAACCACTCCTGGAACCCTTGGCCCAGGCCCTCCTCTGTCTTTTGGGGCTGCGAAGCCTCTGCACTTTCCCCTGTAATGAGTAAGTACTTGAGCAGTAACAGTGACTGTTTGGTGACATAGGAAAGACCGAGAGGGAGATACAGAGATGGTGGCCCTTTGACCCTTGGAGTGAGAATAAATGACATACACATTATAGAGGAAGATTGTGTCTCTCCAAGGAGGACCACTCTCTACTTGGCTTCTGCCCACATCGCTAAGGTTGACTTTTCCTTTGAGGAGGACCTCACAAGCCTTCTCTATCACCAGCTTTGCCCCAAAGTCTCCAAGTATCTCCAGGTAATAAAATGGGAAGAAGTAGTAGGTTAGTTGATGCCAAAGACATCCAACCAGGAGCTACAACAGGAGTGATGTGAGGAATGGTTTGGAGAGTGGGGCAGAGTCAAGGCACAGTCTAGGAAGAAGGGGACCAAGCACAGGGGAAGGGGGGCTGGGATGCTCCCTACTCTTCTGTGGTGAGGCTGTAAAGAAGAAACAGTGAAAATGATCAAAGTTCATTTAGATCCATATCTTCCCATCCTAGCCAGTTCAACTTCCCTTTTTCCTCACTGTCCCAATAGTTCTTCCTTTTCTTAAACTCATGTATGCATATCCTTCCTCTTTTTCATCTTAACTTGGTTACCCCTTCTGGATGTTTTTCTGTCAGGACCTGGGTTTCTCAGCTTTTTGGCTTTTTGGTCTAAGTCTATCTGAGTCATAACTCTTTCTGAGGTGGATGTGTATCCTCAGCTGCTTCTATTCCTGGTGGGAGATAGGAGAGGCTTGTGGCTGGAGAGATCCCTGGAATCTTCCACCTTCTAGCACTATCTTAAGGAAGCCCACCACCAGGAATAGAATTTCCCAGTGTTTGACCCCCCGTCCTGAACAAAACTGGCTAAATTACCTGAGGGTGCCTCTCCGAAATTATCTGCAAGGGTGAGTGGCAACCAGAGAGAGGAAAAAAGAGAAATAGCTACAGAAGAGGAGAGAAGTGCCTGCCCGTGGTTTTAAAGCTGAGGCACAGGATGGAGACGAAACCTTATGATCAGCCAGGAGCCCAAAATGTCAAACATTTTTTGATGCCACATTGAAGGGCCATGATACTGGGCCTTCTCTCTCAATAACCCTCCTGCAAACAAAAGAATGTTTCTTCAGCAGGCTGACAGATGAGCAGTCCCAGTTAACTACTTCAAAAAACTATCAAAAAGAGTCCCTTAATTTTTCATCCTTTTAACTCACTAATCAGCTAGTTAATTTCTCTGTCTTCATGCAATTAGCATGTGCCCGGAAAACAGAACTGTGCTAAGGTATGGAAGTGGGGGCTGTTTAAGAGTGGAATGAGTCATGTCAGTTTATACAGATATCGGGTTAAGATATCTTAACCAGTGGTTAAGACTCTGTGCTTCCACTGCAGGGGGCGCAGTTTCGATCCCTGGTCAGGGAATTAAAATCCTGCATGCTGCACGGTGCAGCCAGAAAAAAAGAAAAAATGTATACAGATATGTTTGCAGATATCAAAAGTGTATGAGAGTCTGGACCTTAAATTATTCCATCCTTCCAAATAAAAGCTTATTCTGCAAGAATAGGAGAATGGTATTACGCTGTCTTTACTTCTCTAAATGTCTGTAAATCAAGGGTCATTTGATAGGAGAAAAGCATCTTCCCCAAATTCTGTGCAGTCAGAAAGGTTTCATGGTCAAGCTGAGCTCTCAGGAGGGGGTTCTTCTCTGGACTATTGGCAGAGGCTTGAGCAACCAAATGGATTATCTGGGTCACAGGATAACTACAGACTGGATGCAGTAGACCCTCTGTGAGTGACTTTCTCCCATTCCTCCAAGCAAACCCACTTTGAATCTGTACATGAAGAGGGCAAGAATTCATAGGCACGAATGGACAGCCACACGCGTCCTGGCACACTCTGCTTCGAATAAAAGCTAACTCTCCTGACTGGAGAGCTGTAGGAGTGAGACGTTCACTTGTTCTCTTGGAACGACTTCCCACGGCTTAGCTCTTTATCTGCATCTTGCCCATCCTTTAAAGTTGGGCTCCCTCTCACTTGCTCCAAGGGGCATTCTCTGATGGAGCAGCTCACGGCTGCCCCTCCCTTTTCTGATCCTGCACTGCCCACACTGTCCTCATCAATAATGTACACCTCATTATTCAGCCACACTGTGTTGCTTTCTAGGTGTTTCATGAGGGGAAATTCCTTGTCCTTAACTGGACCGATTGTTCCTTGAGGGCAACATCTGTGACTCATTATTTTATGTCCTCTATGTTCAGGATCTTATCATTGGAAATCAGTTAACATGTAACCAGTTGAATCAGATCCTATAGTGTTGTGGATATTTTGCAGAGGTATCATTCTTTTTAAGCCAACATTTTAAATAGTAGAGGCTTTTGATTAAAGATACTTTTTTTTTTGCGGTAAGTGGGTCTCTCACTGTTGTGGCCTCTCCTGTTGCGGAGCACAGGCTCTGGACGCGCAGGCCCAGCGGCCACGGCTCACGGGCCCAGCCGCTCCGCGGCATGTGGGATCCTCCAGGACCGGGGCACGAACCCGTGTCCCCTGCATTGGCAGGTGGACTCTCAACCACTGCGCCACCAGGGAAGCCCTGATTAAAGATACTTTTAAAGAGCCCAGTAAAATACTCAAAAAAATCTCAAGATTTAGTCTCAGTTTTAAACGTAAAGAAATGGGGTAAATTATAGTATTGACTTTGACTGAGCTCACTGACCCTCTTCTGCACTTTCTTTTTGACATGGGGGTGAATAGTGGCTCTGCCCTTGGGTTGATAATAACAGCACTAGACGACCTTCACCCACATCAGGTACTGCTATGCTCAGCGCTTTACATGTGTTTTCTTCCCATTGGTCCTTTGGGATGGGTACTATTAT
This sequence comes from Neophocaena asiaeorientalis asiaeorientalis, assembly GCF_003031525.2. NCBI lineage: Eukaryota > Metazoa > Chordata > Mammalia > Artiodactyla > Phocoenidae > Neophocaena > Neophocaena asiaeorientalis. The sequence continues at coordinate 509,522 of NW_020174917.1, read as the reverse complement.
CATGCTCATTAGACAGATGAGGAAACTGGGATTTAAGGAGGTGACTCACCAAAGGTCTCCATCCCCTTATTTAAAGGAAGAACCAAATTTTGAACCAAAGTCTATCAGAGGCCAGATCCCAACTCTTAATCATTGATCTTTACAGCCTTCCTCTGTGACTAGGTGAATTCTTGCATATATTCCTCTTGAAAAAATAAGTTGAACTCTTTCATACACTACAATCGGAGGCTAAGTCCAGGACGGTGGCATTTACCACGGATTTGTACTCTTCCAATGTACTGTGATGGTCAAGTGTTCGTTCAGTTCTGCTGCCAGGCCCAACTCTGGTCCTTCTAGGATTTATGATTTTTGGAATAGGCCAGGTTATAGTTCACTATGATAGGATGTGCTAAAATGGAAACCTAGCTTGTCCAGTGTATAATGATTTTTTGAAAAAATTTTGATACTTGCAGCTGTAAGCAATACCTTATATAGAGAGACAATAGAGAGAGAGACAAACAGTTGATTTCTTTTTAGCCTTGACCCTTGGGGACTCAGGGACTTCTTTCTCATAGAGGATCTGTAATATGATACAGAGTCTTGCATCTCTGAGTCATTAGTTCTAAATCCAATCCAGTGTAATAATGGCCACAAACAGCTATTCTGTGATTATCTAATGCTTTATAGGAAATGAATTTACATTCCGGTAGATTCCAGGAATATATATACAGAACATTCTAACATCTATGACTTCTTAGAAGGATTTTTTCCTTAAAAACTATGCTAATAAGAGTTGACAGTTATATCAGAAATGACTTCCCCAAGTCTGTGTTGGAAATATGGAAGAAAGCTTGAATTTCCTCTACAGACGTGAGAAATGGACCCTCTTATTGTATTATCAAAAGGCAGTGTTGAAATCATTTGGCAAACATCATATGCATAAAGAGGGCCACATATACACCCACATGAACAGCTTGGGAAATAGGCTCGCTCTCTATGGATTTTCTAGAATTGCTCAAGAGAGAATAACTGATCAGATGATGTGAGAAACATCTGTACAAGTTAACAAGAGGACAGTTTAGCTACTGAGGAGGTGATATAGTGTAAGAGTTAACAGCAGAAACCCTGGAGCCAAAGAGCTAAGCTCCACCACTTACAACTCTGTGACCTTGGGCAAAGCATTCAGCCTCTCTGCATCTCAATTTCTTGGCTCTAAAATGTGGGTCATAATAGTATCTACCTCATAGGGTTGTCATGAGGATTAAATGAGCGAACATATGTGGAGTACTTAAGACAGCGCCTGGCACATGTAGGCACTGGCTATTATTATTATTAGAGTTGAATATAGAGATTTATATTGACACTGTTCCTAATAAATGTAAAGTAGCTCTTGAATCTCCATCGTTTTTCAATTCTCTTAAGGGAAGTAGAAAATTTTCTACATCTATATATTTGACATTGTCTGGGGTGCCAGATACGCAGGGAGTTGCCAGGGACACAAACAGGAAAAAGGCATAGTCTTTACCCTTGAGGGATTTATCATCTAGAAAAAGGCAGCTATGCACACCAGTGATTCTCAATCATTATGTTAAGTGCATGAGTAGAGATGTCAAGCTGTTATGAGCGTATAAAGAGAGGATTGAGTAATTTTCCCTGGGAGAGCTACTTAAGCAGGTGATGTTCAACTAGGGCTCGAAGGATGAGTACAAGTAAGTTCACTAACAATCAGTATGGGGATCAGTCTCTTTTGTGGAAGATGCTGTAGCACTAGGGTGCCGAGGACATTTTGTAGACTTTATCACCAAATAGTAGTAGCATTTGCTAACCAGTTATGACCTGATAGGTCTCTTTACTGGATGTTTTACAAAGGGGTAGAGAGAAAAGGGAATTAGGAGGAAGAGAAAGAGTGAAGAGAGAAAATTAAAAAGAAGAGAAAAAGGAAAGTGCATAAAGTTAAACATATGAAGGTAAAAAGGCTTTCCTGTCCCATATCTTATTCAAAGGCAGTAATGTCTCTGTGGCTTATTTTAGTAAATTAATCAGATGCATTGAAGCCAAGGAGAGAGCTGTGTATTTCAGTGTTACGAATGAAAGAACTTTATTTAGAGATGATCCCTCCAAGGAAACAATGCTATTTTAACTGATTTCTGTGTGACATCTGGTTTGTCCTTCAGTAGGCAATATACAGACATTTAAACTGCAGTTTGCCCAGTTCTGCTTCACTGGTCATTGGGGAAATTCATCTAAAGTGGCAAAAAGGACTGGAAATGTTTGCATCATATTAATAAATGGGAAACTGAGGAAGCTGCCAACTGGCAGTAGAGTGTGTTTTGGTGGTTTGATAAGGCTACTAAAGAGTTTATGATGTGACAGATGTTTCAGTACACTATTGTGAAATGAATAGATTATGAGAAGTAATTAGATGTACATTGGAATCAATGCTGTTATCATCGAAGCCTTCAGGCGATGCAGTAGATGAGAGTCTTGGCAGCAGGTGGTCCAATGGCTCCAAGACAGGAAGACACACTGCGGGAGACTGAGTGACAGGTTTCACAGATCCAGGGGGTGAGAGATCTGAGCTGGGGCTTGCATTTGTAATCTTTACTCATGTATAAATAATAACAACTCCGCCATTGACTTCCTATGCTATGTCATAGCCTCTGTTACCCTTACAAACATGTAGAATAGGGCTGGTTTCATCCACTCAAAGTTATCCTTGGTCTCCCTGTTTTCAAATATGCCTATGTATGTTCGATCGTAACTGACAGCTCTATCATTTTTTGAGGGAAGACTTTTAGAGCTAATCATCTGATGATTACATTCATTTTTAATGCTTGGCATTGAGCTGCCATTGTACAAAACTTCCTATAGGTTGCAGATCAGAGGCTGGAAAGTACTATAACTGCCTTTCATCAGGAAGGCGGTTTCTTCTCTCTGGCTCAATGACTAACATTTAAAGGGACACGTTTGTCTCTCTGCTCTGTGAAATCCCTTTGCAGGGGACTTGGCAGGGTCACCCTCCACGCTTGAAGCAACCATATGGAGCCTGCTGCTTTCAAGGGAAGGTTTTGGTTTCTGCCAGTTTCCAGGGTCAGCTATTAGCACACTGGGGAATGTTGAAGTTTCCAAGCACAGAATGAAGAGGCAGGGAAGAAATGGGTGATTAGGGGAATTAAGTAACTGATTCCATGTGTACATCTGCTATCCCTGTAGGAAGAAGAAATATCTGGTAGAATCATTTATTAACCCCTATCTGCTTAAAACAGCAATGGTATGTACGTAAAAAAGGGGGGGCTTTGTTGAATGATTTCAAAATAATATGTAACTCTGATAATTAAAGAGACCTTAGTAGAAAATATGTAGCATATGGCTGTATATTCACATCTGTGCAAGCTTTTAATACTCTTTCTTATATATCCACCTAATTAATTCTTCTATTCATTTGTTTAATAAATCTTCATTGAACCTTCACTATATCCCTATTAGTTGTTGCTGTGCATATAAACCTAAATGATTATCATGTAGAACTCAACCGTCTCTTTTGGGGGGGTGTGTATGTGTGTGTGTGTGTTACTGCCTATCTTCCTTTCATAAGAAGCTAGATGTTTTGTTGGGAAGGTATTTTTTAGGTACTTATCTGAAGCCATTATGCATCGCGTAAAAGACTTATTAGAACAGAGAGTAGAAACGAGAGTAATTTAGTGACATAATATAAAGCTATAATATGAAAACCCTTTTAAAAATAAGGACTACTAGTTCGTGTTCTTAACTAACTTATGGATATTTTGGATTAACTAGTGGCCGAAAATTCTGAAAAGATAAGATTTTCTTCCTGATTAATAATCTGGTTAATAAAAGTCTAGAGAAAAGTCACCTACTCCACATGCCATATGTTAAACTAAGAATGATAAAGATCTAAATGCACTAAACTCAAAGCTTTTGCCTTTGCAAGGTCTGCTGTATCAGATATCTGTGTCTGGGGAACTCTAGTGTAAACTACCAGCTCTTGTGATTTTGACAGAGCCCAAGGCTGGTCAATCAGGACTTCCTGGGAGGGCAATAAAGCTTAATCCTTCATAGATAATAGGACCTTGTCAAACAGGCACAAGGAGCAACCCGAAGAGGAAAGCTCTGTTCAATTGGTCTATCCCCAAATGAGCATGAACTTTCAACAATAATAGCAACCACTTATGCAAGACTCTGCTAAGTGCTTTCCAGACGTTATCTCATTTAATCCTCACAATAGCTTTAGAAGGCAGATCCCATGGTTATCCTCACTTAGTAGATGAGAACACTGGAGTTTGGGTAGGTTAAGAAAAATTTTCAAATTTGCCCAGGAAGTGGCAAAACCCGGATTTAAAACCAGTTCTTTGATTCCAACGCTCATGTGCTTTATCACCATCTTTCAGGTCAAATGGTATTCTTCAAGTCCTTTGCTTTCTCAATGGGATTTAAGGTCTGATGGGTTTCAAATAGGGAGAAGTTATTCACAAGAAAACTCATGCAGCCCTATTATCTCATTGGATAAAAAACCAACGGCACAAAACAAGGCTTAAAATATGCATATTTATATTTATTAAGATTCTTGTGATATTGACTTTTCTCCCACTATTAATTGTGGGGCTTTGGATGGACTGTGCCCATGAGTTCTAGTAATTGGTGAATTCTCCCATTTCTGCCATGGTGATTAAATTAAACAAGACCCTAAGGTGATTCTTAAGCACATTAAAGTTTGAGAAGCAGTAGTCCAATTCTATCAATGCTTGGACATCTCCGACAATAGGAATGCCAAACATTCTGCCTTTGGACTGATCTAACTGGTAGAGTTTGCACCAAACTTTGTCTCCCAATAGCTTTCATAGTTAGATTAAAATTCTATGATGGAGCTTTTTCAACTGAAGTTAGATATGTTGATGCTAAAGTTTATATGGAATAACAAACATGGAAGAATGCTCATAACAATACTAAAAGAAAAACTGTCAGACATTTAAACATACCATAAAGTCTCTGTAATTAAAACATTATTGTGCTGGCACATGAGAAGACAAATAGACCAGGGGATGGAAAAGAAAGCCTAGACGTTGACCCAAGTATGTAGGTAAATTTAGTATAAAATAAAGACAGTAGCTCAAATGACTTGGGAAAAGACAAATTTTTAAATAATGACACAGAATAGCCATTTAGAAATAAATGAAACTGGATCCATTTTTAATACCATAGGCAAGAATAAACTCCAAATATATCAAAAGGTGAAAAAAGAAGCCATGTAAATACCAGACGAATTCATAGCTGAATTCCTCTTTAACCTAGATGCAGGAAAGTGCTTTTGAACTGTGACTCAAAATCTAGAAGCCAAAAAAGAATGTATTGATAAGTTTGCTTACTGTTTTATTTTTTTTTCATGGCAAAAACACAACAGACAAAATTAACTAACACACTGGAGGAAAATATTTGCAACATATATTGTGAAAGGTTGATATTCCTAATATATTAAGAGCTCTTAAAAATTGAGAGGCAAAGAACCAAATCCCCAACAGAAAAATGGAAAGACTTAAACAAACAATCCACAAAAAGATTATAAACTGGCTTTTAAAATATGGAAAGGTGTTCGAGCTCATGCATAATTAGATAAGGGCAAATTAACACTGAGATATTTCTCACCCACCAGATTAAAAAAATTTTTAAATATGACAGTACATTCTGTTGGTAAGGCTATAGGGAAACAGGCACTCTCCTGCATTGCTGGTGGGAATGCAAACTGATACAACCCATCTAAATGGGAACCTGGTGATATTTAACAAGCCTACATATGCCCTTACTTTTGGACCTAGCAATAGCACTTAAAGGGATTTGCCTTGATACTCCCCCGAAAATACAAAGATTCTTTGTATAACGTTATTTACTGCTTCATTGTTTGTACAGTTGACCCTCGACCAACATGAGGTTTAGGGGACCCACTCTCTGTGTAGTCAAAAATTCACATGTAACTTTACAGTTGGCCCTCTGTAGCCTTGGTTCTGCATCCACAGATTCAACCAAATTTGGATCTTGTAGTACCGTAGTACATATTTAGTAAAAGAAATCCCAGTATCGGTGCAGCCACTATGGAAAACAGAATAGAGGTTCTTCAAAAAACTAAAAATAGGGGCTTCCCTGGTGGCTCAGTGGTTGAGAGCCCTCCTGCCGATGCAGGGGACGCGGATTCGTGCCCCGGTCCGAGAAGATCCCACATGCCGCTGAGCGGCCGGGCCCGTGAGCCATGGCTGCTGAGCCTGCGCGTCCGGAGCCTGTGCTCCGCAACGGGAGAGGCCACAACAGTGAGAGGCTTGCGAACCGCAAAAAACAACAACAACAAAAAAACTAAAAATAGAACTGCCATATGATTCAGCAATTTCACTCCTGGGTATATATCTGAAGAAAAAGAAAACTCATTCAAAAAGATACATACACCCTAATGTTCATAGTAGCATTATTTATGATAGCCAAGAAGATATTGAAGCAACTTAAATGTCCATCAACAGATGAATGGATAAAGAAGTTGTAATATATATAAAATACATACTAAAAAAGAATGAAATTGTGCCATTTGCAACAAGATGGATGAACCTAGAGGGTATTAGGCTTAATGAAATATGTCAGACAGAGACAAATACTGTTTGTTATCACTTAACATGTGGAATCTAAAAAATAAAACAAATGAATAAATATAACAAAACAGAAACAGACTCACAGATATAGAGATCAAACTAGTGGTTACCAGTGGAGAGAGGGGAGGAGGGAGGGGCAAGATAGGGATAGGGGATTAAGAAGTACAAATTACTATGTAATAAAATAAATGAGCTACAATGATATATTGACAGAACAGGGAATATAGCCAATATTTAATAATAATGTTAAATGGTGTATAATCTATAGAAATTTTGAATCACTATCTTTACACCTGAAACTAATATAATATTGTAAATTAACTGTACATTAATAAAAAGTTCCTCTTTTTTCAGCTTTACTGAGGTATAATTGACAAGTAAAATGGCAAGATATTTAAAGTGCAAAATGTGGTGATTTGATATACATATATGTTGTGAAAATATTCCCCTCATTGAATTATTAACACATCCATTATCTCACATATTTACGTTTTATTTTTTGTAAGAACATTTAATTTCTACTTTCTAATATACAATATGAAAAGAATAGTTTTCAATAAATGGTGCTGGGAAAGCTGGGCAACCACATGCAAAAGAATGAAATTAGACACCTATCTTACACCATACACAGAAATTAGCTGAAAATGTGTTAAAGACTTAAACGTAAGACCTGACACCATAAAACTCCTAGAAGAAAGCATAGGGGTAAAAGCTCCTTGATGTGAGTCTTGGCAATGATATTTTTGATTTCACGCCAAAAGCAAAGGCAATAAAAGCAAAAAGGCACAGCAAAGAAAACCATCAACAGAACAAAAAGGCAACCTATGGAATGTGAGAAGATATTAGCAAGCTTCATATCAGATAATATTCAAAATAAATAAGGAACTCATACAACTCAGTAGCCAAAAAACACACAAGCTAATTAAAAAATGGACAAAGGACCTATATAGACATTTTTCCAGAGAAGACATACAAATGGTCAGCATATGAGAAGGTTCAAGGTCCTGAAAAATCAAGGAACAATTGAGGAATTGCCCCAGATCGCACAAGACAAGAGTATAAACATCCTCAGTCATTTCTTTTTTGGCTCTACCTTAAGCCCACTCATTTCTTGTTTACTCTCTTCCTAAGGGGCTCCAGTTTATCAAATCTCTAGTAAAGGAGCTCTCTAGGATTGAAAGCATTAGTCTAAGCATGATCTTAAAAGTCTAAAGTGAAATTGCCATCTCTTTTGTTGTAATGTTTGATTCGGATAAGTGGAGACCAAATGTTATAAGATTCCAAGGGAGTCAGATGAAGTCATCTCAAATTGAGGTATTGTCCTTAAATAAGGCAAGGGGGTGATTGCCAAGACCCTGTTGCATCTTCCTGCCACGTTGTTTCCTGTATCCCACATCAGTAGTTGAGGTGTTATGGATCCTCAGTGCAGAATCTTATATTCATTCTCACAAAACATTATCTTGCTAGATTTTAGACCATTTGCAGCCTGTTGAGATCTTTTTATATTCTGAAACTGTCATGAAATATATGAGCCCTTGTGCTATCTGTAAATTTGTTGAGTAAGCCTTCTATACCTTTTCCCAAGTCACAGATTAAAATGTTGAACAAAATTGAGCTCCCTTTAGATTAATATCAATTATTTAAGCAGAATACCTTTTCTTTGTCCGAATTATTACTACCCAACTCACACAAAGTATTCTATGTACTCAGTTAACTGTGCTCCATTTTACTTATGGAGCAGGGTACAAAAGGAAAATTGTCAAATGAAGTTTGAAGTTTAGATCCTTCTTAGCACAGTTCTATGAATTAGTGTCCCACATTTGTTGTTTGGCTGAGAAAAGCCTCTCATGGCGTGTGGTATCACAGAGGTCAACTGAAGTCTGTTTGAAAGTCTGGCTTCATTTCTGCTCTGGCTTACTTAAGACTGATCACTGAAAAACTGCCAACCTGTCACTCCACATGGCATACAGAGAAAGCAGAGACACTGACAAGCTGACAAGGCATTTTCTGTCATAACTTCTCTCCACAAACCAAAGGGGTGAGTTGAAGTGGGTGGATCATTTGTAATACAGGCAACTCATGTTGTCCCTAGTCAGGAAAGACAAGCTTTTATTAAGTGGAGTCCTTCAATACTATTTAAATGAACACATTTCATGTTATTAGTACAGAGAAAAGAAGAGACCATTAAACCCACAGTATGTACTGCTCAATGATTTTAATTCATAAGGTTACTCTAGTTAATCTAAAAGTAGCATCTATTATAGGGAGTTTATGAAGACTCTGACCTTATTTGGGGGGGATCAAAAAAAAAACTCCAGGGCTTCCCTGGTGGCACAGTGGTTGAGAGTCCACCTGCCGATGCAGGGTACACGGGTTCGTGCTCCGGTCCGGGAGGATCCCACATGCCGCGGAGCGGCTGGGCCCGTGAGCCATGGCCGCTGAGCCTGCACGTCGTAACGGGAGAGGCCACAGCAGTGAGAGGCCCGCGTACCGCAAAACAAAAAACAAAAAACAAAAAAACCCTCCAGAATATTTCCTGTCCCTTCCAAAAGAAATGGGGAAAGCCAGGTATGTTAATTTCTTTAAAAATATTTAAGATATCTGTTTCCCCCTTGAAGACACATGTGCGCCAATCCACAGCATATAATTTCAACTGCTGACCACTGTTTTCTCATGTTTAGAAGCAATATATTGCTACAGCAGCTCATTGTACCCCATATTATTGATACTGGGGACATTTAGAGCTATTTAGGTCTAGTGCTTATAGATGTTTTTTGACTTTCTAGCTTAAGTTAAAAAAAAAAACTGTAGTCAAAGAAAATAAACTGGGAAACATACTGATAGCAAATACTATAGAGGGTTAATATTCCTAATAGGTAATGATATACACATTGATTAAAAATGCTTAGACTCCAACTTATCAATGGAAAAAAGACATAAAGACAAAATTCACAAAATAAGAATATAAATAAGTAATAACATTTTAAAGTGTGTAAAGGAAAATAAAATATCTCACAGATTCAGTTTTTACCTATCCTATTAGCAGTTATTTAATGAGTACATCCTTTACTGGTGGGAGTATGAACTGGTATTATCTTTCTGAAGGACAAATTTGATATCATATATCAAATGTTTAAAAATTGGTTATACTGTTGACATAACAGTTCTGTTTCTTGTTATCTATTTTACTGAAACAGTATTCTAGGTAAATAAGACAAAATAATGAGAAAACATGATACAAAAAGATCTTAGAAATAACATCATTTATAAATAGGAAAATCCATAAACAAAAGAAATGTTCAGCAATATGGCAATATTTAAATTATGGTAAATCGGAGTAAATATTATGAAAACTTCTAATTTATAATGTCAATATAAAAAACAGGATACAAATTATATGTATAGGATAGTCTTATTTGTGAAATAATACACACAGAAAGAAAGTAAAAGTTACCTATGGTTGGACTGTATGCTTTTAATTTCCTTTAAACTTTAAAAAAAATATTTACTTATTTTGGCTGCGTGGGTCTTAGTTGCCCCACGTGGGATCTTCGTTGCAGCACATGGACTCTTAGTTGTGGCATGCATGTGGGATCTAGTTCCCCGATCAGGGATCGAAGCCAGGCCCCCTGCATTGGGAGCGTGGAGTCTTACCCACTGGACCACCAGGGAAGTCCCTAATTTCCTTTTAAAACTTTTTCTGTAAATTAAACTTTGTTCAGTGCTTCTGAACAGAAAAAATATTTAAAATATTAATTAAAAATTTTAAACATGTTTATGTCACAATGTGAGAATATACTTTAATATTTAGGCAATAACTTTTTCTTAGCATAAGAGTATCTTTTTTCATATATTTCAAGATGGTGCCAGGAGATATGGAATACTACTAACTGGACTTGTTCTGAGATACCCTGTGGCCCCTGTTGGGGTCATCAGGAACATGCTGAGCATTGTAATCCTACTGGCAGACTCCAACCTACCCCAAGTACGTCATCATTCTGTGCTACCACAGAATGGTACCTTCCTCTGTGCTACCATAGCATTTTCATCTCTCTGTTACCAACGAAGACAATGCATTATAGTTGTATCATTTCATGCTGAGTGCATCTGCTAAACTATGGATTTCTTAAAGACAACTAGTCACATCTTTTGGTGTTATATGATTCTCATCACTTAGCAGAGGACCTATCATAGACCCTCAAAAGTAATCCTGAATGAAAAAAATGAATGAATGAATCAAGAGCACCAACTCTATTATTTATTGTACCAGTTGTAACTCTGGGTAGGGCAACTAACCTCTCCAAGCCACCATCTGCTTCTCCCTAAAAATGCAGTGTACAGAGCCTACCAGAAAGGCCTCATAAGACAGAAGCAAAATCACATGGATGAAGGCTCTTTGTAAACTGTAAGTTACTACAAAACTGTAAATTACTACAAAAATATGTCAATATAATATTCACTGATTATGTTCTTCTCCCAAGTGCCTCTACTTTCAGTGGAGACATAAGAGCTTAAGTCATTGACTATTTAACAATGGAAAAATATATGTGAAAGCACTTTAAATATGAAAAGTAACCTCCTACTACTATTAATAATACTAGTTATAACAATAACAACAATAATACTTAATATTAGCAGTAGTATGTTCTACCGTATAAAATAATCTTCCAGTTTCAGGAGTAGTATGAGGCTGACTCCCCAGAGAGTAATATACTACTTATTTAAAGAAGAAAAAAAACTTTCAAGACATGCTGGAAAACATTTCATTTATTACTCTGTTTCTCTAGCATTAATGGTAACCTAGGGCTCTTAAAGATTTTTGTGCCTCCCCAAGTATTCAACTCACTACTAGAAGAGTCTCTTCGTTCTTTCTTTCTTTTGTTCTTTCTCTCTCCCTTCTTTCCTCTTTCCTTCCTTCCTTCCTCCCTCCCTTCTCTCTCTCTTTCTTTCTCTTTCTTTCTTTCTCTCTCTCTCTCTTTCTTTCTTTCTTTCTTTCTTTCTTTCGTTCTTTCTTTCTTCTCCCTCTGTCTCCTCTCCATTGTTTCTGATGACTAGCCAATTGCTATGGAAATATGCTATAAAAAATCAAATTGAATGGATATGTTAGGAACACGTCATATGGTGTCTAGCATTAAGTAACTTTCTCTCAGTGAACCTGATAGTAATACATTTGACTAAGATGAAGCTGCTTTTTAGTTGGGGATGAGGAAGAACTGGTGCTTCATTGTTAAGTGTAAGACACTGATATATGCAACCAGTCATTTTGTTGTTAAATAACAATTGTATAACAATTTAACAGTTGTATAACCTTTTCCGTTATTTATCACTTATGGTTAAACTTGACTATTCTTAAAGCTGCAATGACCGAGTTTGGGCTGAATTTTATTTGGAAATTCTTTAGAATAAGAAAAAAATTTTGCTAAGCAAAATGAAAAGTTTAAACAAAATGACCAGGCACAGTTTTAGCCACTTTAAAGCAAATAACTAAATACAAACAAGAGTATGAATTTTGTATTCTCTAAGATCATTTTGACAAGAGCCCTACTGGCAACACTTCTATAACATTTAGGTCAAGGTTTGTTAAGAACCAGGAGCTATACAACTGCATTTGTTTGAAAATATTTTATATTTCCAGCTTATTCACTAATCTGCTTAAGTCATCCAAAATGAATCGTACTGATCAATGCAAAAAGAACCCTGTGCATTCTAGTAGAAAAATGAGCAGCACACATAAGATAGGTAATTCTCAAAAGAAGAAATACAAGGTTCATTAAACATGACTAGATATTCAGCCCCATTATAATCAAGGGAATGCAAGTAAAAATTAGACACATTTTTGCTTTTCACATTTGCAAAGATATGGTAAAAATAATAATTTCAAAAAGCTGGAAAAAGTTGCACATAGAATTATTTATATTATCAAAAAAAAAACCTGGAAAGTAAATGCTCATCAATAATGGATTGGTAAAGTAAATTACTCTATGTCTATACAATGGGACACTTCATGGCCATTCAAAATGGTGAGATTGATCACTTTTTTGTTGTATTGGGAGTCCTTAAGATGGCTGTTAGGTCCAATGACTTACTGGGACTCAACTGAACCGAGAAAAGCTCCTCTACTCATTTAGTGTTTATTACAGCAAGTAATACAGATTAAAATCAGCAAAGGAAAAAGGTGCATAGAAATCTGGGAGAAACCAGCTACAAGTTTCCAGTTGTCCTTTCTTTGTGGAGTCACATGGACAGTTCTTAATCTCCCAGCAATTATATGTGATGACACATTTAAGTGTTTGCTGACCTAGGGAAGCTCCCCCAAGCCTTGGTGTCCAGGGATTTTACTGGGGGTCTGTCACATGGAGCACCCACATGACTAACCTTAGTTGCTCAGTCTCCAGCCCCACAGTGGTCAAACTGCTACAGCATGGCCCAAAGTTCCAGGCATACAAAAACAGGCATTCACCATAAGCCATTATAAATGGGATAGTCGTTAGCATAAACTGTCTGGCACAGCCCAAGACCTCAGGTATATAAAGATGCTCTTATCAGGCAGGAAATTCCATGGTCTCGGAGGCTATATGCTAGGAGCCAATCAAAGGCCAATCCTAAAGACTTTCCAAATGGGGCAACCCCAAAGCCTGCTGAGTTAACCCTTTACTGCTCATTGTTCATTTCTTTTTCGGTCTGCCAAAATACACAACGACACAACACTTTCATCAATAACAGTGATTGACTATGGCAGAAATTGGCTATAATTTTTATGGAGGAAGCTGTGTATGTGGTTGGGAGAGAGGGAGGGTGATAGAGGTGGGTCCATACTCCCACAGACATCATCTCAGCCTCATTGGATGTGTAGGTATTTGATTTGTAAAAGTTTCCTGGCCCACCCCTATCTGGATGTGGTCACCAAACTTCATTTTTACTTCAATCTAATATATGAAATGTTTTACTTTGTAACTTAGTGCATGTTTGTACTAAACAAATGCAGAACTGAAGCAAAGTTCATGAAAAAAATCCTATAATTATTACATGCAACACCCTCTGATATTTCCCACCCTATCCCAGTCCAGTCTATCCTATATCATTTTTAAAATGCTAGATGAATTTCAACAATTTAATTTCATGATTTACTAATAGATTATAGCTTTCAGTATAAGAAATATTGCTTACCTACTTCTAAATTGTAGACATTCATTTTTTGACATAGTAAGAACTCATGAAATATTACGGATAAAAAAGCAAGTTAGAGAGTAACGTATACCTTACTGTTGTTCTACGTAAAATATTATAAATATATTTATATACATATGTGTGTGTATATATATATATATAGGGAGAGAGAGAGAGAGAGAGAGATGTGCTTAGGAAGTTGTTGATCGAAATGTTAATCAGTGTCATGGAAGTAATTTTTAGTTACTTTGGAAGTAACTCAAGGAAGTGGGATTTTGACTATTACGGTCTTTATTCAACTTTTCTGGTTTTTTTGAAATTACTTTTTGGCACCAGCATTTTTTTCTCTACAAAAACTAGAAATATATTTCTAAAAACAAAAAAAAAAAACTCAAGATATCAAGATTAAAAGGTTAACTAATAATCCTCATGCATGCAAAACCTGCTTTTACTTGACTGATCAGACAGAATTACCAAGATTTAGAATCAGTATCATTTTCCAAATATCTCACACCATTACTTCAGAGAATTTATTGAGGATAGGTGAGAAACAAATTGTCCCTTTTTGTTACCATCAAAACTTTGAAAAAATCTACTCTCTTTGATGATAGTAAATCATTGTTCTTACCATACTGGTAACTATAATTAAAAGCTAAATAAAATAATTTGGAATATGATTAAATAAATATGTGAAACTAGTAATCTTAAAATAAATACAACTAAAGTGACCTTCTCTTTGTGTTATCTGACAAGGGGAACTTCTTACTAGTCAATAACAATAAACTTTGACAATAAATTGATAATTTATTACTGTTATGATAACTTCAGAACACTGTAAGATTCTTAATTCATTCAGGTTGTCAGTCATTGGTGTTAAAAAGAAATCAGTCCACTCTTACAGAACCCAAAGAATAAAATTTCAAATTATAACGTTATCATATTTTGGATAATTTAGTGCTGACTACATTATATTACTTGTAAAAAATTGAAACTCATACATGGTTTAAATTGCAATTCTCTATTAGTTTAACTGAAACAAGTCATTTTTCATCAAGAATAGAGCTGTGCACAAGCAAAGGAGCCCATCTACTCTCAAGGCAAACCTGTATCTCAGCAACTTCCATTACTTCCCATATCTTATCAAACCAGACACTGGCCTAGGTGACAAAAGTAAAATTGATTGATTAGAGAATTATCAAGTCTCCCTAAAGAAATGATTCCTGATCCTCTCATAACTGAATTCACACTCCTAGAAAACCACCACTTTCTCTTATTCCCATTGTAAGAGATCTCTGGATGGATAAGGACTTGCCAATGGTACCTTAACTTATATTTGCATAGTTACATTCCACCAAGATTACTTCCCTCTGTGAACACAGTGCAATGGATGAAAAGCCATATTCCTATGTAAAAGTTTCCTCTTCCTTAATTTTCCCACATATTGTCCTCTTATGGCTAAAAAAGTGTACCTCATTGTTATATCTGGGTCTACCCTCATTTGTGTGGTTTCAAAGGCCAATATTCACTCAGAAAATATTTGAATTTCTCTTCATCTTGTGAAGATCTTCTTTTGTTGTGTAATTAAGGTGGCCTATAGCCAAACAAACATCTAACTGAATCTCATGGGAATTAATAAGCATGATTTTCCAATGATTTGGGATTAGTGGTAGTTTTTGAAGAATTGGTCTTAAGCTTAATAATGAAAATGTTGGAGTGTAACTGGATTACAATATTAAATGACCCCAGAGAATAAAGACCACATAATCCTAAACTATATGCGACTTAAGGGTTATGATAGCTACAGTATAAAATATAAAAATTGCATTATAATTGTCATAATAAAATGTGTTGTAGTGGATTAATAACATTAATGTAAAATTTCTTATTTCATCTTTTCACTTAAGATAATATGCCAATATCTAATGGAGCAAATTTCACAGGCTTGTTGGATTACGATGCAATGATTCTAATAACATTATACTATTGTGAAGATATGTTGTGTAATTTTACCTCAAGCTCACTTTGATGCATTACTCCTCCATTGCTTTTTTAGATATAATATATTGTATACAAATACAACAAACCTACCACTATATGTGTATGTATTCTATAATTCATTCTGTAATTCATTCTGAGTATTTAGTGACCTGCTCACAAATCTGCTCAGTTTATGGAGGGAAATTTAATAAACACATGTTTTTAAAACTATAGATTAGCCCTGCCAAAGAAGACTGTCTTCTAAAGTTAATAAAAATCAAAGTTCTGAAAATGATAATAAAGTTATGAGCCATATGCTTGGAACAAATGGATTTTTTCTCACCTTTGACTCAAGACAAAAATACAAAAAGAGAGAGAGAGGAGGTTTCAGTCACACCGTATTTAATCCAATTTGCTTTGGGTTTAATCTCTAAAACAAGGCCGGTCTACTAATTCCCAATTATAATGGCACATGTAATCAGAATCCTCATTAACAAAGACTGACTATATTGTCTATTAGGAATGAAAATTTGAAATGCAAATTCAGCAAATCAAAACGTTAAATGAGCTCCTATCTAAGATGCTTAGAGCTCCCGCCAGGGCAGACAACGCTGGCCGACACCTGCCCTGGATTTTCCCTCCAGCTGAATGTCTCCTTCGGTTCCAGTCTTTGCCTCCTAATTGACCTGCTTATGATCTCTGCTATAATTAACATATGCTTATTAGTAATGGCTGGTTAAAGGTTTCAACTGCTGCAGTTTACAAAGTTTAATAGAGATGGCATGTCACAGGAAAGAGGAAGCCACTACTATTTCCCTCACCAGCAAAGTCACAATGGTGAGAGTGTGTGTGGTAGAAATTACATGATTTTTCACACTGTCAGATGTATGGAAATTGTTACTGATTGATACTGGAAGTCAAGACATACATGACTCCAGGCTTCATATACACTGAGAAAGATACAAATACTTGGTGAGTCCTTTTCTCCTTTAAGCAAGTAATTTCTAATTTGGATTTAGGATGAAGAGAAAGTGAGAAAACTTCTCTAACTGGGTGAATGGCTAATGGCCTTCGGTTTATTTTGAATTAGCAATCAGAACATTTTTCTTCAGAGTAATCTCATACAATGGAATGGGAAATTTTGCACCTGACAAAAATCTTACCTAAGTCTTAATAGGGTGATGATGCTTTTAAAAGATTATGTTCAGAGTTTATATTTGGTCACCAAACATCCTTTCTTAGTTTCTAGCTACCACCACCAGACTTAAGAGGCTGGAATGTAGCTTCCTTTTTTACTTCTAGTCCTGTAATTTGCTGGAAGAGAGTTTCCATTTACTTTGAAGTTGTTTTCTTTTATTCAGAATATTTGACCAACTGTAAATCTCAATTTTCACATTCTCTCATTGATTAAGAAGTAGTAATTTGACTATTTCTAACCCAAGGGGCAATAATACCTTGACTATATACCTTGACGCTAGTTGATCAAATTCATTCTTAAGTCACTGTCTCTAGTGATCATCTCTACCTTTAACAGGAGGTAAAAGTCTTTGTCCTGAGTCTTAGGAGGCCTTGGGCTGTCACTCATTGACAAAAGGATCTTAGACAAATGTATTAGTTTTCTATAGCTGGGCAACAAAGTATTACAAACCCAGCAATTTAAAACAACACCCATGTATTAGCATCCAGTGTTGTAGGGCAAAAGTCTGAGCATGGTATAACTGGATTCTCTGCTCAAGATCTCACTGGGCTGTCACCAAGGTGTCAGCCAGGATAGCAGCTCTCCTCTGGGGCCTGGGGTTCTCTTCTAAGTTCCCTGGTTGTAGGCAGAATACACTTCCTTTTAGCTGGGGAATTGAGGCTCCTGTTTCCTTGCCGGCTGTCAGTCAGGCCTGCTGTCAGCTGCTAGAAGCTGTCCACATCCCTTGCCACACAGCCTCCTCAATCTTTACACTAGCAACATCTCATTGAATCCTTCTCCTTCAAATCTCGACTTCTTTTTTTGCAATCAGTGAAAGAAAACTCTCCATTTAAAGAGCTTATGTGACTGGGTTACATTCACCCAGATAATCTCTCTATTCTAAGGTCAACTGAGCTACATCATGTAGCCTAATCATGAAGTAAAACCCATCCTAGGGGTTTATGGGGATTGTGCAAGATGGTACATCAAGGAGGTGAGAAATCTTGCAATTCTGTCCACCACAGCAGGCCACTTAGTTTCTTTTAGCCTCACTTTCCTAATGCAAGTGAGGAGACTAGATTAGACAATCTCTAGCTCCTTTTCCCCATATCTCCAAATTTCCAGGGCCAAATGATTACAAACTCGTGATTCACAGGCACAAACCACCAATTAATTGCTATACACTCAGTTGGATTGTTTTATTTGATTGGTCAGTTGGTTTTTGCTTAAATGATGATAGAATAACTCCCATTACTAGGATTTCTAGGTAAAATAAAAGAGAATGATACACATGGTCTCCAATTTTAATAAACAACAAAATAGCCTTGGAGACAAAATAAATTATACACAGAGGGCAATTATTAGATGAATAATGTGCTTGTTCAGAGGTGAAAGCTCAATATTGGCTAGTGGTAAAGAAAATGTTGACTTGGACAACTACATGTAAAAAAAATAAAATTAGAACATTCTCTAACACCATACACAAAATAAACTCAAAACAGATTAAAGACCTAAATGTAAGACCAGATACGATAAAACTCAGAGGAAAACATAGGCAGAAACTCTTTGACATAAATCGCAGCAATGTCTTTTTCAATCCACCTCCCAGAGTAATGGAAATAAAAACAAAAATAAACAAAAGGGACCTAATTAAACTCAAAAGCTTTTGCACAGCAAAGGAAACCATAAATAAAATGAAAAGACAGCCCAAAGAATGGGAGAAAATATTTGCAAACGATGCGACTGACAAATTAGTCTCCAAAATTTACAAACAGCTCATGCAACTCAATATCACAGAAACGAACAACCCAATCAAAAAATGGACAGAAGACCTAAAGAGACATTTCTCTAAAGAAGACATACAGATGGCCAAGAGGCACATGAAAAGATGCTCAACATCGCTAATTATTAGAGAAATGCAAATCAAAACTACAATGAGATATCACTTTACACCAGTCAGAATGGTCATCATCAAAAAATCTGCAAACAATAAATGCTGGAGAAGGTGTGGAGAGAAGGGAACCCTCCTACACTGTTGGTGGGAGTGTAAATTGGTACAGCCACTATGGAGAACAGTATAGAGGTTCCTTAAAAAACTAAAAATAAAGTTACCATATGTTCCAGCAATCCCACTCCTGGGCACATATCCAAAGAAAAACATGGTTTGAAAGGACACATGCACCCCAACGTTCATTGCAGCACTGTTTACAATAGCCAAGACATGGAAGCAACGTAAGTGTCCATCGACAGTTGAATGGGTAAAGAAGATGTAGTACATACATACAATGGAATATTACTCAGCCATTAAAAAGAAGACAATAATGCCATTTGCAGAAACATGGATGGACCTGGAGATTATCATACTAAGTGAAGTAAGTCAGACAGAGAAACACAAATATCATAAGGTATCGCTTATGTGTGGAATCTTTAAAAAATGATACAAATGAACTTATTTAGAAAACAGAAACGGACTCACAGACTTAGAGAACGAATTTGTGGTTACCGGGGGGAAGAGTGGGAGGGAGAGATAGATTGGGAGTTTGGGATTGACATGTATACACTGCTATATTTCAAATAAAATGCCTTTCCATCAAAAAAAAAATGTTGCTCAAACATTTTATTTTTCACCTTATTCTGTCAATAGCACAGGGTTCTAACAAGATGATGCCCATGGATTTTTTATGAAGTTCTCATCCCAGAGTTTTTCTGATATATTTCAAAATTTATTAAATTTCCTAACAAAAATCCATCTGTTCAAAAACTAGGTTAAGAGAACTTTCTTCTCTACACTTGCTTAACCCTAAGTAAAGCAGTCACATTTTAATACATCTGGTGTTCTGAGGAACAAGTCTGATTTCCAAATACCACTTCATCCAACTTTAAAACTTCAGAAACACTCATGCATTCCTTTGCATTATTAAATTATTTTTCACACAGGCACATTCTTCTGCTTTGGAGCAGTATTCATAGCTTCAGCAGTGCTCAACACAATCTTCCCATACTGGGGGGAAGTGTGTGTATTAATAGCCCAGTCAGGTGTTTGCATGCATCTAATTTTAAAACTGTAAAGAAAATAAGAAAGGAGAAAACATAATTCCTTTTTTTCTTTCTAGGCTCTGGGATTAAATTTAAAAAATGAAAGTACTAAATATTTTGAAAAGTGTTTCTTTGCTTGGTGATGAATTACTTGAAATAATGTGTTAATTTAAGAAAACGGCATTGTAACTTTATCCTTTTGAGAGTATTAATCTTTCAAAAAAGCTACATTTTGGGCATACAAAAGCAAGAGGTAAAAGCATATATTCTTCCTTTATAATGGGAATATGAATTTTGTCTTTTCCAGCTTAAATAATGAACAAAAACCCTTTGGTCAAAGATACTTTTGCAATGAACTTCATTGAAAGTATGTTTGAGGTGGGCTTTATATATATGACAACACTCTTAGGGACTGAAAATTTATCACTGATCACATATACTGGTCTCTAAAAACATCAAAAGCCCAGGTGAACATTTCGGTTCCTTAAGTTTAATCTCTGCATATTTAAAGTTAATTATATATACGCAAACATTCCTTTTATAAACAGCCCACTTTTCCTTCCTCTCAACATGTGATTCTTTGCTCCACTTGAAATTTAGTTTTATTCTCTTGACATTCAATTGCTATGCATAGGAGTCTGCAGTAGAACTGGGGGTTGGGTAACAAAAATTTTTACCTTAAAATGGCTATATTCTACTTTCAGTGAAATTATTCCACACATCTCCACAATCAAATTTATATGTTGGCTTTTTCTTCTTTGACTAATATTGGTAAAATATTTGGAACCTAGTTGTACAGACCAAGCCACACTTGGATAATACTAGATTTTAAGCTCCTCTGTAAAATAAGGTATTATCCTTTTGAGAGACTGTAAAGCTGTGTGCATTTCCATTTTTGAAAAAAAATTGCACTCCTCGGAGTCTCCATGATGGAGAGTGAAACTCTAATTCTAAAGCACTAAATTCTGAATTTCATAGCCTCTGGATTCAGATGGCTATATGACTAAGGAAAACATACTTAACCTAAGACATAATTTTTTCGCTTGTAAAGTAAAGATAATTAAATAACTATAATTATCTATTGCTACTGCATCACTCTTGCTACTGCTATGTCTGAATTAAACTGGTTTGTGATTTCAAAATATATTAATTTTAGTGTTTTTTAAAAAACAGTTCAGATAGTCAATATTATGTGTAACTTACCAGCTCCAAGAAACATTCCTGTACTCTGAAAATTGAGGATTAAATGGATAATATGAGCAAAGGGATCAAGATTTGCCTGGAGCAGAACTCAAGAAGTGCTAGCCATTTTTCTTCTTGGAATCACCAGGTGATACCTACCACCCACCCGGAGTTAATCACTATCAAAATTTGGAAGTCCTTCTTTGCAGTCGATTTTCTGTACATAATTAGGTGTGCATTTTATGTTTATTCTATCATTCCACGATGAGTCATGCACAATAAAACTATAAAAAGGTAAGAATAGCTTTTGGATGCAAAATAGAAACAGTAGGTGTAGTTTTTTGGAGTTTTTAAAATTTTTATTTATTTATTTTTGGCAGCTCTGGGTCTTCGTTGCTGCGTGCAGGCTTTCTCTAGTTGCGGCGAGCGGGGGCTACTCTTCGTTGGGGTGCGTGGAATTCTCATTGCAGTGGCTTCTCTTGTTGCTGAGCACAGGCTCTAGGCACGCGGGCTCAGTAGTTGTGGCACGCAGGCTCTAGAGCGTGGACTCAGTAGTTGTGGCACACGGGCTTAGCTGTTCCGTGGCATGTGGGATCTTGCCGGACCAGAGCTTGAACCCGTGTCCCCTGCGTTGGCAGGCGGATTCTTAATCACTGCGCCACCAGGGAAGCCCCAGTAAGTGTAGTTGACAAGAGTATATATTACTTATGTCTCTTTGTTCATCTTTCTTACCATTTATCTGTCTTCCTCTCTTTTGCTTTAGCATCTCTAATGCTTATTGCCAAACTTCACTCTCTTTCCACTTCTTCCTCTTCCACTGCCACTAGGCTCTCCTCCAGGCTACTGTCATCTCTCACTTTGTATACACAAACAGCCTCCATACTGATATTTCAATACCCATTTCTTCCATTCTCTAATTCATTTTCCAATAAAATTCACAAAACAGAGGAAAACCTCCCCTTTTCTTGAGTATTCTACTATTGAATTATCAAGTGGCAGAGAGAGAGACAATGGGAGAGAAAAAAAGAGAAAGAAGAGGGAGGAGAGAAGAAGGAGAAGGAAAAGAAGAAGAAAGGGAATCCAGCTTTAATAAACACCCAGATTCTCACAGTCAAACACTTTCAGCATAATTTTGACTTCTGTTATGCTGGAAAATAAACAATTTATTTGTTTTGGGGGGAGGTCATTGTAATCTTTTTAGTTCTTATAGATGTTGAATATCTTAATTTGGTGCTGTCTCAAAGTCTTCCTGAAGATTTTGAGATGGAGACTCACATCTTCAGCCCACCCAGCCACTGCCACTGGATGGTCCCTCAGGGTAGGTTGTTGCCAAGTTCTCTTCTTTTCAGTGGTGCCTTAGGAGCACACTTTCAGATTAAACTCGGGAGCCTGCTCTGTTTCTGCCTCTACCCCTCAGCCCAGAAGGAGTGGATGGGGCACTGTTGGGAAGGGAAGTCCCTAGCCAAAGGCATGATTTATCTCAGGACTTTGGCTTGTGTTCACTCCTCTTATCTGGGTGTGACAACATTTCTGACATGAGGTCAGTGCAGCCAGAGAATATGTACTCTATATCCGGGTGCCCCAAAGTTAAGCTGCAAATATTTTCTTTGCTTGAGGTTTATGCAGCTCATATTAGTCCCAATCAGATACTTTTCTAGCTCACCTTAACAAATAAAATGCTTAAAATCCGAAACCAAACTTGATCATCATGACAATATTGCTTATATATTTGGTTCTAGAGGCTTCAACTGATTTAGACAATAGTCTGATAACCATCTAACACAGTGCTTCTCAACCTTGGCTGTATAATAGAAGCACCTGGGGGACTTCAGGAGCTCTTGATACCTGGGTCTCTCCCCTAGAGGTTCTGATGCAATGGTCCCAGATGAGGTATTATAAAATCTCCCCAGGTGATTCTAATTGCATTCAAGGTTGAGATCCACTGATATAAAGAGAGTCTAAATATATGTACACTTTGTTTTTTTGATATTGAGCTGCATGAGCTGCTTGTAAATTTTGGAGATTAATCCTTTGTCAGTTGCTTCTTTTGCAAATATTTTCTCCCATTCTGAGAGCTGTCTTTTTGTTTTGTTTATGGTTTGCTTTGCTGTGCAAAAGCTTTTAAGTTTCATTAAGTCACATTTGTTTATTTTTGGTTTTATTTCCATTTCTCTAGAAGGTGGGTCAAAAAGGATCTTGCTGTGATTTATGTCATAGAGTGTTCTGCCTATATTTTCCTCTAAGAGTTTTATAATGTTAGGGTGGGAGGGAGATGCAAGAGGGAAGAGATATAGGGATATATGTATATGTATAGCTGATTCACTTTGTTATAAAGCAGAAACTAACACACCATTGTAAAGCAATTATGCTCCAATACAGATGTTAAAAATAAATAAATAAATATATGGATAATGAAACCAGAGGTGGCCAAACCCAAAGAGATTTTCTACGGCTTTTCTCCTGCTATCCTGACCCACACCACTGACAGCCTGAACTTCAGCCACTCTGGACTTCCCTTGGTTCCTCTCATTTTCCTCGCTCTTCTCATTTCAACCCCTTTGCACAGGCTGGTCCTTGTACCTGTGTCAGCAGACCCTTTTCTGCCCACATCAATGCCTAGTTCATGTCCATTCAGCCTTTAGATCTCATTCCAATTGTAATTTCCTTGAGAAAATCTTGTTTGATCTCCCACATACCATGTGTGCCCTATCATAGCCATGTCATATACAGCAAGTTCATCTTATATATTACATGCTTCCCACTGGAGAGACAGGAGAACCAAGAAACTTAGCACCTGCACCTTGACCACGGACTGTTTGGGTCCAAGTCCCGGCACATCACATCCTGGCTGTTGGATTTGGACAAGTTATTTAACTTTCCTGGGCCTCAGTTCCCACATCTATAAAATGGAGATAACAGCTGTATTCACTTCATAAAATTGGTAAGAGAATGACATGAGGTAATATACAGAGAATACGTAGAATAGTGTCTCCCACACAATAAGTACTATAGAGTGTTCCTGTTTAATGTTAGAGTTAAATGTCTGTTTCTCTCACTAGAATGTGGGCTCCATGAAGGCAAGCCCACGCATGTCTAGTTTTTTCTTTTCTCTACTTTGTTTCTAATGCTATGTACGTATTAGAAATACAAAAAATGAGTATTGAATAAATGAATGAATGAAAATGGAAATAAGTTGATTAGAGACATGTTGTACAGAGAATTTCTCATGACACTGTCTTATAAACATTCTCTCATCTTTCAGTGTTGTCTAAGTGTATGACTTTTAAAGCCTGGATAATTGCAAATGAATAATTGTCCATTAAGTGGGTTGTTTCTAAGTTTTAATACAGCTTCCAACATACAATAAAGTGATTTTTTGTTTACTATGTGTTCGCTTGAAGAGCCAACATTTAGAATGAAATAAATGGTCAAAGGTTTAATTGTAGAATTGGGTGGCTTATATAATTCAAAAACTGGATAATTAGGTCTTGGTTAAACAGGAATTAATGGTACCTTGTTAGTGTGTAAGAAACATTAAATAATAATAACACCAGTATAAAGTTTGGTATTTCTTTTATATTTCGTAAAACTAATAAACCATTGAACATCTACCTGAGGGCTACTGCCCCTTAACTTTTAATTTAAATTGATTTTATGTTTAATTTATGACTGTTCAAAAATATTAGGAAATGTAAAAGAGAAATGCAACTTCATAAATCAATGTGTTCTGGATTGCCAGTTTAATTTCTGTATTGATTTAGTGCCCAGCCTGGTGGTATCTACAGGAAGGCAGAAAACATAGAGTCATCACTGGATAGAGGGTCAGGCAGATAATACAAGAGTCATAGCCAAAAAACTTCCTCTGATTAATCTCTATGGTAGGAGAAATAAGCACATTGGTAAACTAGAGTTTGGATTTTGGCTTACACCTCATTTTTATAGCTTCTTATATTAATAGAATCTTTGGCCTTCATTATGGCTGATAGCCTATGAGAGCAAGTAGTATATTTGGTCTCCTGATTTTAAAAAAATGTAACACCTATGAATTTCAAACATTTTTTTGTAATGCAAAATATTATGCTTTCTAATTATAAAGTAGAAATTCAATTTAATGGCCACTAGATTTGGGAATTGTCATTAAGCTTCATATATATATTAAACAAATATAAATATATATTAAATATACATATTTAAAGGTATTAAAAAGAGTCATTTTTATTGGTGGCATAAGTAACCTTACTGCATTCTATGTATCCCTGTAAGTCAGATATAAAATTGTTTTTGGATAAAAAGTTCTTTTTGGAAAGGGTAGCATAAACAAACACTCTAATAAATAGCATAAATTTTGGAATCAGAATGATTGGATTTCTCTCTTGGCACCACTATTTAATAGTTGGATGATCTTGGTTAAGTAATGAAGTAAGATAATGCATATAAAGCACTTTGCATCATACCAGGCATATAGTAAGTGTTCAATAAATGTTAGCTCTATTCACATACTAGAGAGAGCAGCAACAGCAGTAACAGCGATAATGATAATACATTGTGACATAAGATTATTTCAAACTTTTATAAATAATATCATTTATTTTAAAATTTTATTTTTTTATTCCTTTTAAGTTTCAAATACTTATTATGTATCTATACATGTTTTTAAGCATTTTCCATGTATAGTTTATTTAATTGTCATGAAAACCAAAGGGGGGAAAGCGAATATGTGAGGGGATGGATGTGTTAATTAACTTGATCGGGGGAGTCCTTTCCCAACATATACGTGTATCAAATCATCACGTTGTACGCTTTAAATATCTTACAATTTTGTTTATCAGTTATACCTCAGTAAAGCTGAAAAAAAAGAAGTCTTGCACCTTTATAAGTAAAGCATTAATATTCCTTAGGATCAGATAGAAGATAGAAGACCCTCGAAGTTCTGGGCCCTATTAATTTTTCTAACTTCATCTCCCATCACTTTCTGCCCCTCTCCATGCCACACCTCCATTTCGTTCACAGAATGGATCATTTGCTAGCTTTCAAGGCATAAAGTATCACACTCTTCTCTGTGTCTATCATACTTTTACACTTCACCATTAAATCAACAAAGATTGGGAACTCCCCGGTGGTCCAGTGGTTAGGACTCCAGCTTTCACAGTTGAGGGCGCGAGCTCAATCCCTGGTCTGGGAACTAAGATCCCACAAGCCATGTGGCGTGGCCAAAAAATTAATAATAATAATAATAATGCATCAATGAAGATTTATCAAGTGCCAACTGTATATTTGATACTGGGTGAGGTTCCCAGAATGTGGTTTTGAGCCTGGATGATTCATTCACTCACTTGACATCCATCTATCCATCCATCAACCATTGCTCCATTCTTTCAGTTACTCAATATCCATTGATTAGTGTCAACTATGAGTTGGTATGTTAGTTTTCTATTGCTACATAACAAATTTCCACAAACTTCTCAGCTTAAAACAACCATTTATTGGCTCATAGTTCGGTAGGACCGAAGTCTGGGCATGGCCTGACTGGGTTCTCTGCTCAGACTCACCAAGCCAAAATCAAGGTGTTGGCAGAACTAAGTCCCTTTCTGGAACCTCTGGGGAAAAATCCACTCTCAAGCTCATTCTTCTTGTTGGCAGAATTCGTTTTCATTGTAGGACTACGATCTTGGCATATTTCCTGGCTGTCCATTTGCAGCTGCTCTTAGATCCTGGGGATTGCCTATGTTCCTTGGCATGGCCCCCTCCAACTTTAAGCAAGCAAAGACACATGAAATCATTCTTGTGCTTTGAATCCCTGACTTCCCCTTCTGCAGCCAGCCAGAGAAAACTCTGTGCTTTTTAAGGGCTCTTGTGATTAGGTCAGATCTGGATAACCTCTCTTTCTTAAATGCAGTTGTGCCATATAACATAGTCAAATCACAGAAGTAAAATCCATCAGATTCACAGTCCCAGGGGTTATGAAAGGCATGGACACAGCGGGATGGGGAGGGAGGCAGGAGATCGTGACTCTCGGAGCACATTTGGGTGTCGTATTGGCTAATTCTGTCTGAATTTATATGGCTCATTTTTTCATGTTGCTGTTTTGTTTTACCACGTGTTCCTCACTTCATTGTAGTATCATATTATGTATATTTCAAACAAATAAAAGTGTACAATGGACATTTTAGAAAAGTTTTTCTGATATTATGAAGTAGAATGAATTGTAGGAGGAGTTGTTTCTGTGGAAATGTGAAAACCAGTTGAAAGTTTAGGAGATGGGAAAGATGATGTGCGTCTGAGCCAGGGTAATACCAGTATGAACAGAGAAGAATAGAAGGCAAGAGATGTTAAGGAGAAATAGTCAATAGTACTTGATTACCAGTTGGACCGGGGGCTGGTAATCTGACACCCAGATTTCTGGTCTCAATAACTGGATTAGTGATGAGGCCTCTCTGCTATGACAAAGAATACAGGAGGGAAATAATTCTGGGGCGGAAGGAGAGGAATTCTTTCTTTTTTAAGAAGTATTTTCCATTATAGGTTATTACAAGATATTGAATACAGTTCCCAGTGCTATACAGTAGGTCCTTGTTGTTTATCTATTTTATATATAGTACTTTGTATGTATCTGCTAATACCAAACGCCTAATTTATCCCTTCCCCCCATTTCCCCTTTGGTAACCATAAATTTGTTTTCTATGTCTGTGAGTCTGTTTCTGATTTGTAAATAAGTTCATTTGTATCGTATTTTAGATTCCACATGGAGTCATATCATATGATATTTGTCTTACTCTGTCTGACTTACTTCACTTATATGATAATCTCTAGTTGCATCCATGTTGCTGCAAATGGCATTATTTAATTCTTTTTTTATGTTTGAGCAATATTCCATTGCATGTATATATACGTGTATATATATACATACATATATATATTTATATACCACACCTTCTTTATCCATTCATCTGTCAATGGACATTTAGCTTGCGTCCATGTCCTGGCTATTGTACATAGTGTTGCTGTGAACATTGGGGTGCATTATCTTTTTGAATTGTAGTTTTCTCCAGATATATGCCCAGAAGTGGGATTGCTGGACCATACGGTAACTCTACTTTAGGAGAGGAATGATTTCTAACTCAATTTGGGGCCATCTGAGTTTGAGTTGCCCATAGCACATTGTCTTGGAGATGCCAGCAGATATCTAGATAGGTGGGTCCCAGCAGAAAAGTCTGAGATTCACAGATCAGAGGTAATGAAACCATAGGAAGGATGGACATGTCTCATGGTAAATATTTAGAGTAAGAAGAGAAGTGGGCCTAGAACAGAACACTGGGATACTTTAGAACTTCAAGTATTAGCAGTAGAAGGAGGGGGACAACAAAGGGGAAAATGTGTTGAAAGAAATCTCCTGGATAAACCCTAGGGAGGAAAGAATTTAAAGAGGAAAGAGATTATCACCTTTATCAAATCAGCAGAGGAGGAGGATGACAAATAATAATCATATTTATTGAGTGCCTGAAAAGCATAAGATATTTTGCTTCATATTAAAAACAAATTATTAACTTACAACGTCACCTAACGGTAGATAATAACATTCCTGCTTTACATATGAATAAACTAAAACCTAAGTAACTGGTATAGGTTAAAGATAACCACAGACCCAAGCTCTGCTAGGATTTACACTCAGAAGTCTGACATTGAAACACAATCTTTTTAACATACTTTACTGCCTGCTTACTGTTAAGTCAAATAAGAGCTAAAAAGAGTGACAACTGCAAGATCACTTTTCAACTAAGAAAGGTGATTTTTGTATTGGCCCAGTGCCAACATAGTTGTGTGTCTGCTTTGGGGGGTGCTTCAAACATCAGGACACTAGTATGGTTGAAACACAGATGAGAGGTAAATAATTGGACAATATGAGCTGTCTTTTGCAGGAGTTTAGCTATAAAGGGAGTGTGAGAGGTAGTCAAGAAAGGAGGGGACAACATTAAGAGAAAGTCATTATGTTTTAATTCTTATTATTGGTGAAGTTGTATTTTTATTACAAGTTAACACATTATGCTAAGATCCTATGTTTTGAGGAAAGTCTGAAAGCTCTGGGCTTATACACACCTAATGCTAGGTCAGCACTATCCCTGCGTGACCTTTCCCAGGTCCTTTAAGCCTCTACTGTCTCCTCTGTGGTAGGAGTGGTAACACTTAACATGAAGAGCTCCCAGAGATGTAAGCAACTAATTTAGGTGAAGTACCAAACACAGTGCTCATAATTACCTTGGAGTCCACCTGACTATAAACATGTAGAGAGTGGTATTATCTATTTATTTATTTATTTTTAAAATTTTTATTGGAGCATAGTTGCTTTACAATGTTGTGTTAGTTTCTACTGTACAGCAAAGGGAATCAGCCATACGTATACATATATCCCCTCTTTTTTGGATTTCCTTCCCATTTAAGTCACCACAGAGCATCGAGTAGAGTTCCCTGTGCTATACAGTAGGTTCTCGTTAGTTACCTATTTTATACATAGTAGTGTTTATATGTCAATCCCAATCTCCCAATTCCTCCCACCACCCCCTTCCCCCTTGGTATCCATATGTTTGTTCTCTATGTCTGTGTGAGAGTGGTATTATTTATTTTTGTGTTCCTAAAGTCGAAAACAGAACAGGTACTCAGTGAATGAAGGAAGGAAGGAATTATACGTGGCAAATATCTGTTTATGTACTTACATCTCTTCTTTTGTCGTGGAGGATGATGATGTCTTCTCCTCCTCAAAACTGTTTACTCAAGTCTTATACTGCTGAGCACAGCATCTGAACTCATAAAGTTTCCTTGATTGACTTAATGGAAAGCTAGGAGTCAGATTAATGTCAAAGATTGAGTATTAATCATATGTAATGGGTTTATCATTGTGCCAGGAATTAGTTATTTAGGCTAAAAATAGATGAAATAGATACCCAGAATATAATAATGGGTCCTCGTTAGGATGTAATAGTTTTCAGTTGATGATACAAACATGTAAACAGAGAGGGAGAGAGCTACCATTATTGATTGTTTTCCTATTGTTGGCTTTATACATAGAAATGTAGCTGAAAGTATATCTTTATGGTCATGATCAAATCAGGAGCAGGCTGTGGACTTGGAAGTTCTAATTTAATCCATCCACATAAGCAGCAGCTATGGGATGCCCAGTGCAACCTGCCCATACCACATATGGGGCCCAATTATTGAGCCACAGGGAATTAGAATCATCAACTCTTAGGGTCAAGTTCAATTAAACTGCACATAGGAAGATATGGCTGACTTTGCAAAGGCCAGACAAGATGAAAAATGGTAGAATAATTCTCAGACCTAATGCCACACATGTACACACATCTACAGTCTTGTTCATAGCAGCATCTTTGAAAATTGAGGACAACATGCAAATATAACTAAAACTGATGCTTCTGAAAACCTCCTTTGGATTTTCATTTTTCAATTTTATTTTTTGCTTACCTATAAAGGAATGTAATTCTTTGTTGATTTGCTAGTACCTACTGTTTAAATTGCTCAGTAGTTACTTGTCAAAGTACCACATCCTGGTACTTTCTGGATCTTCCCTTTCTTTCACTCCTACATCCAATTAAGAATCAGGTCTTTTTACTCGAATCTCTTGAAGATTTTTTACATCTGTCTCTGGGTGGTCTTTTGGTACAGTTTCAAGGTCAGTTCTCTGTCACAGTATTCCCAGCACTTGGCATACCCCTCAGCACCTAGTAGGCGCCCAGTACGTGTCTGCTTAAGGTATGGACCACCTCTTCCTCTCTATTATTTTTGCTACTGCCTTCAAGCTTATCATAGCTTGTTTAGATCAGTGCAATAATCTAACTACTTTTTCTGTCTCTAGTCTTGCCTCAGCTAGTTTATCTTTCTAATTGAAGCCTTAAAATGCTAATTTGAGCCTGTCATCTTTAACAGGACCTCTTAAGAATCCTGTTCAGGATTAAAATCCTTCAACAGATTCTCATAACCTATAGGAGAAAATCCGAACTTTATAGACAACATTTAAGTTCCTCCATGACTGAGTCCTTGGCCATTTCTGTTCATTGCTTATCACATCTTTGTTTTCCTTTCTTCCTTGCTGCCCTCCTCCATCTCATCCAGAATCCTGAGTTTCAGCCACACTGAAGGAATTGAAGTTCTAGGATTTACCATGGTTTCCATGTCCCACATCCTTTTATTTTTGCTACTTCATCTTCCTGGACCTCATGGCCCTTACTTGGTCAGCCTAAAGACCATTTGTCCACTTCTCAAAAGCTTAAATCTCTTTTCTCCTTCGAAGGAAATCCTGATCTTCAATCCCCAGGAAAATATACACATCCTGTATATCTTGTTTAGTACATCTTGTTTTATCAGGGTACTTATTAATTTCTTCTCTGTTTTTATTAATTTTTTACTTGCTTATATTAAATGTTTTACTTGTTTACATTCCGCTTCCCCTTACTACACTCTAAATCTTGTGGCCAGAGTTCCAGTCGAACTCATTTTTGCATTTGTAGCGCCTAATATAGAACCTAGGTATATAGGAGACATTCAATAAATATGTATTAAATGATTGAAAAGTTTATTGTTACTTTTGCTAGGCTATGGCTATTTTGTTGAGCTTTAAGCTTGCAAGCAGAAATCATGCCTTATGCCATTTGAAAATCCTCAGACATAGCATTATTATTGCACACAGTGGGTGCTTTATAGTATTCATCACTGATGCTCTTAATATTGATTTTCTATAAACTCTAGAAAATGTGACATGCTCATTTTCCAAAAAGGCAAGTTCAGTTCCGGATGAGGATTAACGATCTTATGATCCACAATCTTAGCACAGTACCAGTATATATTATTGATAGACTAGCTGCCTAATTAATCGATGTTGAGTAATTAAACAACATGGAATGACCCTCCATAAGAATGAATGGGGTATTGTCTGTGAGTTGGAATTTCTTTGGCTCTTGTTACTGGCTTTCTCCAGCTCCACTGATGAAAGTTCACCAACAAAAGTTTCTGTCAACACTCTAACACAGAAACACTTGGCTTAAAAAAAAAAAAAAAAAAAAAAGAGGTAGAATTTATTTTACCAACTCTTACATCTGGGCCCACCTTATTTAGGACACACTTTGACCAGTAAGATGAAGTGGAAATGACATTGTGTGAGTTCAGGAGCAAAAGCTTGTGTAGCTAACATTTTGCCCTCTTGGGGTGCCCAGGGACCAACTTGTGGAGAATCCAAGGATGAAAGGCACCATGGAGAGAGAGGCCCAGCCAGCTAGCAGTCCCAGCTGAGCTCAGCCCCTGCTTGACGCATCAGCTGATGGTAACCGTGTGCATACACCCAGGTGACACCCACAGAGAGATCACCCAGTCAAGCCACAGAATAGTGAAAAATAATAAAGCAGAGTTCTTTTAAGCCACTAAGTGTTAGGATGGTTTGTTACACCGGTAACCGATAACTGGTAGAGGCATGAAAACAAATGGCAGCCTCTAGGCTCCTTTTCCTAACAACCAAAGTGGAGGTACAAACAAGCAGGATGGTTTTTTTAAGTGACCCTAGAGGTCCTGAATAGAGTAAGGTTATGCAGTGAGGTTATGAAAGCATTTCCAGCTCGTTATGACAAGTGACGAAAAAGACTTGAGCAAACACATGCTCACGCACATTGATTTTGTAAACCTTCAATTCTTGGCAAACAAGGATAAAATGTGAGTGTGAAAATCCTCTTAAGTGTTAAAATGCTTCAAAATTAAAACAGTGAAAATTTGGCCAAAAAAATCCTTAAAACCCAGCAAAAAGAGCCCAGAACTTTGAAAAAAAATGCTGTGAAACAAAAAATCCATTAATATTCAATGGCCTACCCTCAGCTTTTCCAAACATGAAGGAATCAGTAATGAGGTCAGTTCTTTCCTTGAACCAGAATTCTGGTTCATTCAAAAGCCAAAAAAAAAAAAAAAAAAAAAAAAATCCCACAAAACAAAGAAAACTTAAAGCAAAAGAAAGTCTTAACTAGGATTAGCTGCAAAATCTCTCAGAAAACTTTGTCACATTCTCCTTGTACCATATATAACACGTATGCGCAAATAAGGTTTAGAAATTCTTCTAGGTTCTGTATTAAGCATTTTGCTTCTCTAGTTACTTTTAATTGATCATAAGATGCTTTTAAAACACACAACAAATTTTGTAGATGGATTTGAATCGATACATTTGAACTTGACATATGTCCGAGGGCCAACAACTTGCAAAGCACTGGAATGTTCCCAATTTCACACACCACTGTGGACTCGATTATCTCCTCCTATATGTTAAAAAAAAGGAGCTCAGAGAGTTAATGGTTTGTCTAAATTTAAAGGTGATTCAGCAGGTTAAAATTAGTTTAGCACTCATATTTTCTTATTGATTCCCAAGAAATGGATTACATACTAATGATACATTAATGGCTAATACTAATAACCCTTATAGTCTAGCACTGTTACAGTGCTTTATACAAATGTTAACAAATTTAGTCCTCATACAACAGTCCTATGATGTGAACACAGTGGACATCCCCATTTCACAGATAAGAAAGCTGATACAGAGGTAGGTAAATTAATTTGTCCATGGTTGCACAGCTTGTAATATGCACAGCATAGCTAGTAAGAGCTGGGATTTGAACCCTTATTGTCCATCTTAGAGTATGTGCTCTTAACCACTGTGCTATATAATTTTTCTCCATGAAAATGAGTGATTTTAAAAACAATTATAATGACACTATTTTTAAAATTTTCCTGGGCCACAAATCTACTTTAAGTGGTTTAGTGTCACCAACATTCCCATATTAATTGAATAGGGACTGAGCCTGCACAGCTATATCCATAGGGGGAAAAAGGGAACTGGAGGAGATCCTTTTTCCAGTGCATTAAAAGGGGGTTGTTGATATCATGATACCATTATGTTCTTGGGAATCTCACCACAAATTTCAGGGGTCCCAAAAGGCCAAATAAAATGGCTAAAGATGTATTGATTGATTGCTAAGGAAGAATTACCAAGACACTAAAACCACAGCTTTCCACCTTTGTAACTGAACTGGTTTTGTCTCTTTCAAACGTTCTCTCAAGAACAAGAAGGAAAACAGGCAACTGTATTGTGGCACATATGTGCCTATTTTGGCACTCAGCAGACAGAATATGTATCTGATATTGCTTTTTATTATTTGATTTTCTATAATTTTTAAAAAGATAATTCAAAAGAGAAGATACAATTTTAAAATATATTTGCTGGGACTTCCCTGGTGGCACAGTGGTTAAGAATCCGCCTGCCAATGCAGGGGACATGGGTTCGATCCCTGGTCTGGGAAGATCCCACATGCTGCGGAGCAACTAAGTCCATGTGCCACAACTACTGAGCCTGTGCTCTAGAGCCTGCAAGTCACAACTACTGAACCCTCGTGCCACGACTACTGAAGCCTGTGCACCCAGAGCCTGTGCTCTGCAACAAGAGAAGCCACCACAATGACAAGCACGCCCACCACAATGAAGAGTAGCCCCCGCTCGCTGCAACTAGAGAAAGTCCGCGCGCAGCAACGAAGACCCAACACAGCCAAAAATAAATAAAATAGATAAATTTATAAAAAATAGATAAATAAAATATGTTTGCTTTATAATCACCCTACATCAACTGATAGGTGAAATGATACATGAAATTTAGTTCAGCATGGGCTCAAAATTTTGAGAGTCAAGGGCTCTTTTGAGAACCTGTTGAAACCATGAATCCTCTCACCCACCAAAATGCACATAAACAAAATATTTTTCAGTTTCTTTCAAGGGGCCAAAGAACCCTTTAAAATCCATTTACAAATTTCCAGATTAAATATCTCACTTTATCCTCTATATTTCTTTATTTATCAAATAGAGCTAATAAGAGATCTAAATAATATAAGTACTATATATTCACGTCAACAATGAAAATATCACATCAGCAACATTAATAATACCTAGCATTTATTGGCTCTGTAATATAGGCCATACTTGGTGATCATATGACACATGTTCTAATATTATCATCATTTTGCATAACAGAAAACTGAGACATGGAAGGGTTAACTTCTTCCAAGTAATTCTGAGTGCAAAGGTTTGAACCTGGGGAATCTGACTCCACAGTTCACGCTCTTTACCAAGGCGATTAGCATCTTGTAAGTGCTCAATAAACATTAGCTGCAGTTACCATTGGCATTGTTATTTAGAGATAAAAATGGTATTTGTAGAAAAATGCACAGCACATAAGAAAAAAATCTTTTTTCTTGAATAAGTGAAAATGGATTTTTTTTGCTTTGATTTAATAATTGTCTCTTTTTCCTCTAGGTTCTAATAGTTAGATAATGGATCTTGTCAACCATTATATGTCTTCACCTTCAGCTGGGGACACATAACTTTTATTGTGGTCCATTATCTGGCCATTAGAGGCCACAAGTGTGTCCCCTGACCCTCTACTTCACATTATGCCGAAGAAAAGCAGTAGAAAATGTGGAGGCAGCAGCTTTTCTAGCATCAGACGTAAAAGGAGCTACAGAGCCTCCTATATTGAGACCATTCATTTTCCTCCTGCTCTAAAGTTCATCATGCAAGTCCCATGGATAAATTTAGTGCATTTCCTCACCTAACTTCCAGCCTTTCTTTCCTTCTCTCATCTCATGAAGTCAAATCCAGTAATAACCAAACTTTACTCAGAATCCTCAGATATTCTTTTTAATAGGGGAGGACATTGAACTGCTAAGAAGTTTTGATGAATGTGTTCAGCTTAGAGGTTTTACATTCTTATCACGCAAAACACTGGCCCCTAAACTTAAAGAATTCATGCTGTTTTGTGACAGTCTCCTAATGGACTTGAGTGGCAGATTTTTGTTTCCAAGATGAAAGTGAACTTTAGTTAATTCCAATTAGAGATCTATCATTTAGAACTTCATAAACTTGGATGACTGTAAGCAGCATGGGATGCTCTGCCCAAAAGGTGGAAACTGTTAAGGAGAACCAGCACCTGACAGTAGTTTAAAGCAGTAAGAACAGATTTTATTCGGGAACTGTTACAGCAGGGAAGAGAAACCCCAGTATAGAACTGTGCTCAGTTTCTAACACAGCAAGAACAAGTGGGCTGTTCTCGTGTAATTTATAGCCGAGGAGCAGAGGGAAGGGGTTCAGTGGGTGGAAAATTACTCCATCCACTGAATGATGGAGTTATCAAGGGCGATATCAAGGGTAGATGCTTGCTAAACCCATTTAACAGGATTCTTACTGAAGGTAGACCAGGGTGGTTAGATATGGAGGTTTGGGGACGAGGAATTTGATTGGAACTCAAGGAAAATCATATATCAAGGGTCAGGTATTCTCACTAAACTGACGTGGAAGGATTCTTGCTAAAACTGGGCTGAGGAGGTCTAGCGAGGATGGGGGCCAAGGTTGAAGCGTCTAGAGAAGAGGGCTCAGGGGGCCTGACTAAAGTTTGGTTAAGAAGAGAGTCTTTGTCAGAACCATCAACAGGTATCTGTTGGCAGGATCTATGTACATTTGTCAAGATTATTCATAGTCTCAGCTGGAGAGGCATGAAACTTAGATGGGCCAGATAACTCAAAACATATGAATCAGGTGACTTTTCCTTTCTCTGTTTCAGAGTGTTGGGAACCATTGCAAGAGAATTGTTGGCTTTGTCAATTGCCTCCGAATCCCCCTTTTTACGCTGGTTATAAAAGGGAATAAAATCTAAGGACGCTACTCCTACTGTCCTAGCGTGCATCACCGTGTTTTCTGTAAAGGCATCACCGTGTTTTCTGTAAAGGCATCACCGTGTTTTCTGTAAAGGCATCACCGTGTTTTCTGTAAAGGCATCACCGTGTTTTCTGTAAAGCCCCCTCTAGCTCCTTTGCCAGCGTTGATGCATATTAATTCCACTGCTTGCCTCTCAGTTTATCCACTTATGGCAAAGTTATAAGGGGATTTAAATCTCTGTTTGAATTTATATTTTTGTTTGCCTTTTATTATTAAAATAGATGTCTCTTGGAGGTTAAGACCTTGTGTTCCAATATGCAAAATAGAAATTTTTCCCAATGTTGAGTATTTCAGGAATCCTAAAATAATTAACATTATCTTCTCCTTCCCCACTTTTTTACCAACCTATTCTCCTTCTCATTCAACCCCTCCTTTCCACATACATATTCTATAACTATTCCTGAAAATCACAGCTGTGGGTAGAAACTAATGTGATTTTTTTTTGGCCGTGCCACATGGCTTGTGGGATCTTAGTTCCCTGGCCAGGGATTGAACCCAGGTCCCCAGCAATGAGGTGTGGAGTCCTAACCACTAGACTCCAGGGAATTCCCGAGTAATGTGATTTTTTTTATGCCAAAACAGCATACTTTGATAACAGAAACATTAGTGGTAAGTTGTATTAAGGTTATTACCATTAGGACTTTGACAGCTTAAAGAAATAGTGGTGAAATAGCAGAACTGATGGCTCTAAATCTCAGTTCTAGACATTAACCATTAAAGAGCATCAGAGGCCATATCTGATAAATTGTCATGTGGAGTGACTGAGAAATCATTGCATATGTCCACTTTTCAGACCCCATAAGAGCTTGTCTTTCAAAGCAAGTTTACAAGATGATGGTTGAAAGTACATGTAAAAACAGGACTGCTTTCTGTGCCCTTGACCCAGATAAAAGTGGACACTCAGAGGGTAATCTTTTGATGAAAAGGAAATTGTGTCTTCCAATTAGCATGCCAGGTCCTAGGGACATTAATGCTGCCTCACAAAACTCCAAAACAAATGAGAGAGCTAGAACTCGGCATCTGACTGAGACTGGAAGTTCATAGGAGGATGAAGATAAATATTCCATGTGACCTAAAAGAAACAAGTTTCCTTTACCAGGCAGAGAGTTAAGCATGGGAGTGAGCTCAATAAGTAGTCTGATGTTTTGAGAACACAAATTCTTGATACCAACAAGCAACTTCTTTCCCAATAAGTATACAGATCCACATTATGAAGATGTTGGATACCAGCAGGTAGAATTGAACTTGTCAGCAATGAATTGTCAATAATGGCTTTTAAGCCAGGCATTGTCCCAGCCAGATCTTTGTTTCAGGAAGATTGATCTGATAAGATTGTGTAAATTGAGTTGGGAGAAGGACAGAAAAGGAGGCTAATCTGAAAGACTTTGCACTTTTGCCAGAGGCATAATAGAGATCAGAACTAGAGTAGTGGCAGAACGGATGGAAAAGAGTTGGCAGTTGTAGGCCATATGATAAAGGTAGAACAGATAATGTTGGCCCCAGATGTGAAGCAGGAAAGAATCAACTCTAAGCCTGAGATTTCTGAATTTGTTGATTGGAAGAAAGAGAAGTATTATTAATCATGAATAGGAAACATGAAGGGAGAACAGGTTTGAGGAAAGATAATGACATCAGTTTTGAAAATATTTGAGTTTGAGGTGTCAATGGAATGTCCAGAGAGAGGTACAGAGGCAGCTAGAAATGTGTACCAAAGATTTAAGAAAGAGGTCAGATATGAAAGTACAGTCCTTGAATATCTGATTATCAAGGAAGAGGGTACAAAGAAAAGATGAAGGCCAAGAACAGATGCTTGGGCAACACCTGTATTTAAGATCCAGAGGATACAAAGAAGAGAAAGCCAGAGGGCTAGGAGGAGAACAAAGATGCTTCGCAGAAGCCAAGGAAGAATGATCTCTTCAAGGATCTCTGTGGCACTTTGGCTTACAAAATGAAAGTGAACTGGAATTAATTATTTTCGAAATTTATTTTTCAGATGTTCAGAACACTCAAGATCACTGAACATCCAATTCTCCAGGGTGAAACAAAATTAAGAACTATGAAAAAGGCTATTGGATTTGGCATGTCATGGTGACCCTTAGAGGGTAATTTTAGTGGTATGATAATGTCAGGAGTCAGACTGTGAGGGAACCATAATTGAGTAGGAAGTTGGGGCATGGACTATAGATTTCTTTCTTCCTTAAAAAAGTCTATCGGGTGGTTTGGCAGTGACTAAAGAGAGAAAAGAGAATGATTGCTTAGAAGGGTAACAGGGAGAAAGAGATTTTTATTTCCTTGTTTGTTTACACTAGGATGGGGAAAACTGGAACAGAGTCAGGGTCACAGAATCACTGGACAGGAGAGATTCTTGGGAGAGCAAGGTTCTGGGCAAGACTGGCAGGGTCAGAACAGAGGACTAGCCTTGGAGAGAAGGATATTGTCTGGGACATGAGTAGGAAAGGAGAGAAAGTCCCTCATCCACAAATATTAATTGTACCCTTATGTGCTAGCCACTGTTCTTTCCATTAGGGATATAATCAAAAAGACAAAAATCCCTGCTCTGGTAAAACACTCTAGTGAGGAAGAGAGAAGAGATATTGATATGGATTGATATGGACATAGATCTGTACATAATGTTAGATAAGTACTATGGGGTAGAGTGAAGTAGAGAAGGGGGGTGGGCAAGTGTCACTGAGGGTGGGGATGAAAATTAGCTTAACAATGATCCAAAGAAAGGCCTTACGAAGGAATTGAACTTCGAGACAAGCTTGAAGGAGGTGGGAGAACAAGTCAAGCTGACATCTGGGTGAAAAGGATTCAAGGCTGTGGAAAAAAAGTGAAAAGGTTCTAAGGCAGGAACATGTCTAGTGGGTAGGAGAGGAAGTCAGAGAGGAAATGGGTGAAGGAGATGTGAGATTATGGGGGAAATTATAGGTCGTGTTAAGGATCTAGTCCTCTGAGTGAGATATGGAAGCTTGGACATTCTGAACAGAGGAGTGGGTGACATTTTGGCAGCATCCTTTGGCTGCTATGTTGGGATGGACGTTAGAGGACGAGGCCAGTTAGGAGGCCACTGCAATCGCCAAGGTGAGACATGATAGCTTGGACTCAGGTGGTAGCAGTGGAAGTGGTGAGAAGTGATCAGATTCTGTGTAAATAATGATGGTAGATCTGACAGTACTGACTAATAGACTAAGTGTGAGAGAGAGGATAATTCCAATATTTTTGGCAGGAGCCTCTGGAAGGATGGAATTCTCATTTATTGAGGTGGATAAGATTGAAAAGGTGCACTGATTGAGGGAGGAGGAACATATAAGTATCTCAGTTTGGGGCATATTAAGATTTTGAGAGGACTACTAGGTATTCAAGTGGTGATGCCAATTATGTCTCTTTCCTGAACTCTAGATTTTTATTCCAGTACACAGCTGGAATAAAAATCTGGAGTTCAGGAAAGAGACATAATTTAGGAGATATCAATATTTTGATAACATTTAAAGTTTCAAGGATGAATGAGATCACTAAGAAAGCGAGTGTAGATGAAAAAGAAAAGAGGTCTGAGAACGGAACCTCAGAGCACTTCACTGTTGAGAAGTTAAAGATGGAGAAACTCAGAAGGTTCTTAGAGACTGCTTAGAGATGAGAAGTGGAGAAGCTTAAACATCCTTGATTTCTCCCTCTGTAAACACTAGGGCTGAATTGGTCAATTTCTCTGGGAAGCCTTTCATATCCCTCCAAGCATGGATTCTTTATCACTGTGTACCACATAGTATCCTGTATCTAATTTTTCATGGCACTAAACACGTGATCATTTTTCTGCCCCTTCTACAAAACTGTAACTTACTCGAGCGATTGAGTCTATTTGGTTTAGCACTGTAACCACAGTGCCTAACAAAATGCCTGATACAAACTAAGTAGTCAATAAAAATTTGCTGACTGAATGAATGAAAGAAAAGGGTCAGAGCATGATTGGATGTGGAGGAATGTGATGAGCAGTCAGTCAGCTGGAGCAAGGCCAACACAGTCAGCCTGAAGATTGCCCTTCAGACCAGAGCCCTTGTCACCGTGGCTAGCCCACTGCCTTTGTCTGTTTCACATACGGCTTTCAGGACTTTTGTGACTGCAATATTTCCTTGTCTTACATACACATTGTCCAGCTACTTCCAATGCCAGGCTCCCTAATCATTACAACTGACTTCTGCCACCGTTAAGTCTACTTTCCTACCCCGTTCTAATTTAGTCCAATTTTGTTTCTATTCTTCAGCCTCTATTCCTCCCTCATCTTATTTTTGACAAAGCCAATTAAAATGAGTAAATGCAGTTTCCTGAAATATATGAAATAATTTCACTGAAGGCTTTAAATAAGATTAAATTAATTAAAATACATTTATTGGGTTAAAAAGCAGTTTCATATTAATTCTCTTCTTTTTTTAATTTCAATGGAAGCATTTAAAATTATTAACAATTAAATATTACTTTTGTTAACCAGAGAAAGATGCTCTTTAAATTAACTTAATTACTTTGAAATCAAACTTGGTTTTAAAGAAGAGCTATAAAGTTAATTTTGAACTCAACTTTTTGCCTGTCAATTTTAAGGTAGGTTGGCGTACTTGAACATATTTCTGACATGTTTCTGAAAACGAAAAATAAAATATGCTTTAGTGGTTTAAAAATGTGTCGACAAACTCTTTACACTTCTGTGAGAAGGTGGATCTTGAGTGTGGACTGGGCTTAGTGACATTTTTTTTATTGTGGAAAAAAATAACATATAAATTAGGAGTTAGGGATTAACATATACACACTACTATATATAAAATAGGTAAACAACAAGGACCTACTGTATAGCACAGGGAACTATACTCAATATCTTATAATAACCTATAATGGAAAAGAATCTGAAAAAGAATATATACATTATAAATATATGTATATAATGAATCACTTTGTATACTTGAAACTAACACAATATTGTAAATTAACTATACTTCAATAAAGAAAAAACATAGAATTTACCATTTTAACCTCTGTTAAGTCTACATAGTTCAGCGGTGTTATATATATTCACAACATTGTGAAATAGATCTCCAAAACCTTTTCAACTTGCCAGAAACTCTGTACTCATTAAACAACAGCTCTCCTTTTCTCTCTGTCCCCTAGCCTCTGGTAAACACCATTTCACTTTCTGTTTCTATGAATTTGACTTTAGATAGCTCATATAAGTGGAATTATGCAGTATTTGCCATTTTTTGACTGGCTTACTTCATTTCACATAATGTCCTTAAGGTTCATCCATGCTGTAGCCTGTGACAGGGTTTCCTCCTCTCCTTCCCTCTCCCCCTCTTAAGTCTTCTTTTCTATTCTCGCTATGTACCCTTGATTCTGGCCTTAGATAATTAGACAGTTAATATAGAAAATGAATGAGTATCACAACCCTAAATTTTGAAACTTGCTGCTATAATTATCCTGCTTCTTCTAACTTCTGGAAAAAAGATGACTTCCTAGAAAAATACTCTGGAATTTATTATGAAGCAAACTTTTTAGCTTATTCAGAACCATACTTATGGTATGTGCTAGGCTTCAAATAGAAAGATACCTCTTTTCTTCCCTTCTTTTCTCCAAGTAAATGTAACTCTTAATGGACCTGGCATACTTTTTATACATAACCATTTACCAAAAAATGGGTTTTCAATGATAATGGGTTTTTATATTCATACTGTGCAAATAAATGTACATATATCCAGTATCCAGAATGACAGTGAGACAGTAAAATCAGAAAATTTGGTAAAGATTTGTAAAAACTTTCCTACAGCTTTGGAGGAATTATATGTTACTACATCTGAATATATCCACATATTCTCTGTTCATCCATCCATCCACCTATCCATCCATTCAAGAATTGATGCTTTTGCAAAATGAACACAGATATAATCTATAAAAGCTAAATTCTTTAAAATAAAATATATAAAAAACCAAATTTATAATTTTCCTTTCTTTAAATCTAAACTATCACTTGGGAGTTACCTGGTGGTCTAGCGGTTAGGATTCCGGGCTTTCACTGCCATGGCCTGGGTTTAATCCATGGCGGGGAAACTGAGATCCTGCAAGCTGTGCAACACGGCCAAAAAAAAAAAAAAAAAAAAATTAACTGTCACTATAATCAAGTTGCTTTCTAGGTATAAAATCCTTTAGCACCTGATTAAGAAATAAAAATTAAAGCAACATTTTGCACCTTTGGTTTTAACTGAAAGAAATCATGTCTATGTGAAATCAACAAAGGCAGGGAGCCCAAAGTAGGTCAACGAGGGAGGTCCTAGAACATCTCTGATCTTATGGAGTTTGTATTTGCAATGATCTGTTTTAAAATTTTCTGGACAGCTCGGTTCTGCCCCCTGGACAGATCAGAAACAGAAAGGCTATATTTGACTCACAGTAGGAATATTGGATTACTCAGTGAATTGCTCATGGCCCTCTAGCTGGAAGAGTATGGAGATTCTGGAGCATCCTGTGATCTTATTAGTAAAGTTTTCTGACTGGAACTGATGGTGTGGAGAAATAGCTTATTTATTGTGTTGGTCAAAAGGTTCGTTCCGGGTTTTCCATAAGATGTTGTGGGAAAATCCCAAATGAACTTTTTGGCCAACCCAAATACAACTCCATTCTGATTTAGAAAAAGCCCAAGAGCCGATGCTACAGCCAACCTTCATATTCCAGAATACAGGATCTATCTTGGGATCAACTTCAGAGCATATACAATTCTCCAATCTTCAGTTCTATAGTCAATCCACAAACTTCCCCTTCTCTTCCTGTTTGTTTCCATACTGTTTCTAGGATTATCTTGGTTTACAAGCATTTCTCTGCTTCAGCCCACAGAACTTATTGTCTGTTTTGCTAGCGTGGTGTCTGTTCTTGCCCTTGGGATTCTGTCCCATGGGTAGCCCCTGGGTATAACATTCTAAGGACTCTTTATTTTTCCCCATT
The DNA here is from genome assembly GCF_003031525.2 of Neophocaena asiaeorientalis asiaeorientalis. NCBI lineage: Eukaryota > Metazoa > Chordata > Mammalia > Artiodactyla > Phocoenidae > Neophocaena > Neophocaena asiaeorientalis. Next base: position 465,587 of record NW_020174917.1, on the reverse strand, counting down.
AGTTTTAGCCTAGGAGAAACAGGTATATTAATTCAATCAGTAGCTTCTTATTGTATATAATTTAGATATAGTCACATACAATTTCTCCAAAGCTATAAGAAAATCTTTACAAGTCTTCCCTAAATTCCTGAGTTTACTGTCTCACTGACATGATGCTGTGTAGTATGTGGGCTATCCAGTTCACGGCCCTTTGAGGGGGCTCCTCCTGGTCAAGTTGGCTACAAGCTGGTGTCTGAAGAGAGGTGGGACAGACCAGGTTGGTAAGGGAGAAACATTGGTAAGTTTGCATTCCCTGCCTGAGTGTAATGCAAGGAGGGATTTCTGTGCGGGTTTTGCCTTCTTTCAGTTCAGGTCCAGGGCCTGGGGCCCAGCCAGAGCATCACAACACAAATGAAAATGCAGCATAAATTCTCACACCCAGAAGTCAGAGTTTACCAGTTTGTCATTAGGCCTAGTATAACTAACGAACATATTCTCTTTGTGTTTTCATTTGTTCCCGTCCTCTGGACAATTTTCAGTTCTTCCAGAGAAATAATGCTCCCTATTCTTTGGTTTAAAAAGTGGTACTTGGGAAATATTCTGGAAGGTACTGCTAAAGGAAAAGGAAGAATATTATTTCTTTCTTTGGGAAAATGTGTCCCCTGGGACCTCTGTGTGAGTCCCATCACCTGGATCCTCCTGGGGGATCTTATGCTCTGAAGCCTTGTGTTTTGCCAAATGCCTTAAATCTCAAGACTAAGACGACATTGACTAAGAAAGGTCCATCACTTCCCAGAAGTCCTTACATACCACCTGGGCAATGGCTAGCTGATTTTCATGGCTAGGTAGTAGGACGCATACTTCAGCCTGCAGAAAAGCAGATTGTTTTAAAGCCCCTCTGAATGAATGAGGTTCAAGGTTCAAAGCTCTTTGGGCCAGAACCCAAGGAGAAGTCTGAGGATATTCACACCAGGCAAGTGGAAGACAAGAATATATTCCAACACTAAGCAGTCCCAGGGAGATTCCAAGAGTTTAGCACAAAATGGGGCAGCTATGTGCCAGGCTCCAAGTGGTAGAGTCCAGGAGATGGATATTTTTTTAGAAACAGAATTAAGGATGTGATGTAGTCTAGTCTAGGAGAACCCATATGAAAGACAGTGGAAGAACAACTCAACCAGGATGCAGAAAACAAAGGAAATGTATGAGTCTGTGATCTTGAACAAGCCTCAAAGAAAAAAAAAAAAGGAGGATAATCACCTCCCTTCATTGCTCAGGCAGTTACTTATGAGGATCTGAAGACACAATTCAAGAGCAATGATAAATCCTGCTGCACATTCCAGCTACCCCAGAGTCTGGTCTCTACTGCCCTTGCATTCAAAGACCACTGAGAGCCGTCCTATGTCTAATACTTAATTACACCTTAGGTACTGTAGAGAAAACCACCTTTTCTGAATACAACCTATAGAGCAGTCAGAAAGCTTTAGATCTGGAGAGTGACCAGTAGTGATCAGAGGCTTACAGGTGCACTGCGTCAGGAACAGAGGTACTAGAATTTTCTTCCACTTCCTCGGAGCCTATAGAGAACTTTCTTCAGCTCTTTTCATTCACATGAAGGGACCTCAGGCTCTTTCTTTTCAGTGTGTTTTTCTTTATTTAATGGCAGTGGTTCTGAATCTTAATGAGACATTAAACTATCTCCACATCTTCCCAGCCACAAATTTCGTGACAGTGAATTCACTTTCCGAAAGGTTGACATAAATTTTCAGTGGTTAATTTATGTAATGAGCAATACGTCAGGAACAAGGCAAGAAGCGAGAGCTCCAGTTCTGGCATCAGTATGTCACTCCACTAATACTAACCTAGTTCATTAAATCAGTTCCAAAATGGACAGCTCAGCGGGTTTAGCTCAGGCTGGGGAGAAGGATCCAGATAGCAGGAGACATTGACAAGTAAGCGTTTGCCTGAGTCAGTGAGAGGAAGAAGTGAGGAGTCCTCTGAACGTGGAGGTGAGAGAGTGTAGCATCCGGGGAGACCCGAGTGAGATTGGGACACTGGGGGAGACCCTGACGACAGCTGAGGCCAGAGAAGCAGAGTATTAAGTGCCCTGAATATTACTTTAAAGAGTTTGATGTTGATCTTAAGGCAACGAGGAACTACTCTAGGATTTTAAGCACATGACTGTCATTATGAGATTGGACTTGTGTTTAGAAAGATTGCTCTGATGACCTCATAAGGTTGTTTTGACAGAAGAGGACCTGCAGGCATGGAGACCAGGTAAAAATCTGTGCAGGTAACACTCTAACCAGAGTTCCTCAACCTTAGTACCATTGACATTTGGGCCAGATAGTTCTTTGCTGCCTTACTCTAGACAGGTAGGTGAAGTTGGGGAAAACAGGACATATTTGAGAGATGTGAAGGACACAATATATAGAGACATTATGACTCAGAACATGGGGGTAACTGACGGAGAAAGAGGAGTAAAGGAACACCGAGGTGAAGGGAAGAACAGAACAAAGCCAGATGGTTCTTAACTACTGCATCCTCATTTATAACGGTGACCTCTATGTGCCAGATTATCCAGTAGCCCAGAGGCAGACAGCATTTGATAGTGTTAGATGAATACAAAGCAGTGTGGCTGACTATTTTATTTTCATCCAATGGTGGGTGAATAAGGCTGCTGCCAGGGCCAGCACGGACAATTGAGCAGGTTGTGGGCCTGACAGGTAGAGGCAAATGGGTTCTGAAACCAGTTGCCACTTGACTCATTAAACCAGTGCCCTGGTGCAGGTCTATGTCTACCAGAAGAAGGAAGCCTTTTGTTAATTTGCTCAAAGGAGACTTGTCAGTGACACTTGGTTACTTTTTACTTAATAAAGACAAACTTCTTCTTAGGTAGAAAGATCATAGTTAGACTTTTCTGGTCAAAAAGAAATGAAGAAATTTTGGCTACCTAACTTATATCTGCTCTGATTGCTGTGACATTATAGCATAGTGATTGCTGTACTTTTCAACAATAGGAGCGCACCAATGAAAGAGAACAGTAACAGAGTCATCCACTGGGGTACAGACTTCTGATTACTTACTCTCATATCCATTCCTCTTCTCCTCCCTTAGTAAAGGGGAGAAAAAAATTTCAGGGCAGTAAATTGCTCTGCCGAAGAACTACATCTCCTAGTTTCAGTTACTGCAGGGTGTGGTCATGTGGCTAAGATTTAGCCAGTGAGAAGCAAGTGAGACTATGGAACTTTAAAGAGGGAATTAGCACACCCTCTTTGATCCCTTTTATCTTCTTACTACCTGGAATGCAGATGAAATGGCAAGAGCTAGTGCAGACGTTTTGTTCTTTAGATTTGTGGGTCAAAGAGTAAGATGGAAGAAGCCTATATCCCTGACACCATGGAGCCACCATACCAGTTCTGTACTGTAACTCTGGGCTTTCTTACATAAGAAGGAAAAATAACCCTCTATTTTGTATACTAAGCCACTATTATTTTGAGTTTTATGTCACATGCAAGTAAACCTAATTCTGATTTTTAAACTCTTTGACAGCCACAGCTGTCAATAAATTGGGCTTTCATCAGGAATTAGAATAAAGTCACTGGGAATATTTGTTTTAGTCATCTGATTGATTCTTTTCCCATAAAATTCTGAGATTCTTAAGGGAGAAAAGATATCAAAATCTCTGTTGAGTAGAGCACTCTGTCATATTTTATATGTTAATATATAGAGGGTATTAATAAAATGACACTCAGATTCAGAAGAGTTGAATAATGATAATAATTCTTGGCTTGCTTTAGACAATCTGGCAATTTCCAGGGATTTTTCTGGTCTTTGATAAAAATGCAGTCTCTCAAGATGAGCCATCTCCAGGAATCTCTATCCAAGGAATAGCAATATATAAATAGATATTCTACATAGAATATCTATTTATATATAGAATTTTATAGAATATCTATAAATAGATATTCTATATTGCAGACAAATGTTCAACAGTTTAATAAGAGAATGTGGAGAGCAGATGAGTCCCTCAATCAAATCTAGAAAACAATTCTTGGAATTTAAAGCTTGAAAAATCAATTACCAAGAAAAAATATAAGCACAAGTTCTGATGTTTTCTTACAGAATTTATTTCAGTTTTATTGTAATAGGGTTATTTAGTGATTAGTATGTAATACCCTTTTTCCTTTATATTTTCATTAGAGTCCCGAGTGTTTGTGTCTCACTTCTAGAGACATGGAATTAGTTGAGGCATTGCCCACACAGGGATGTGAGAAGGTTGGGTGTTTCAGGGGTCAGGTAGGACAGGGAAGGACAGAGTAGCCTGAGTGAGAATCTGAATTCAAAAAAAGAAGTAATGATAATGGCTTGAGAGATGGCGTGAAGTATTGGATCCAAGGGAGTGAACAAAGGAAGCTGAACCACAAGCCTGGACACCAAGGGACTCAGTGGTGATACAGAGTTCTTAGTGATTTGGGGAAGCAGTTTACTGAACCATGAAGGTATGGACCAACTTCAATGTGATTTTGGTTTATGACCTTGAAGCAGGTCTATACAGTCTATAGAAAGGGAACACCATTACTCCCAGGGACATTTTCCACTGTAAGCCTGGTTGTCCCCAGTGGATTTTCCATGCTATAGTATTTCCTAATGTCTATCTAAGAAACTCACTGGGTCATAGAAAATCACAGCCACTCCTGTGCATGTCTTCCTATCAGTTTATGAGAGATGAGCTCTTACACACCCTGACTTTAATTTTAATTATCTTAAACTCTCCCTATTGCTGAGAAGTACTGTGCAAATAACAGATGTCCAAAAATGTCTGGGGCGAAAGCATAAATATATGAATGCGAAACTATATGAGTGAACAAATGAATGAACGAATGAAGAAAAGCTATGGTTCTGTAGTCTCTCTCTTCTAGGGAACTAATTATAATGCTTATATTAAATTAGAAATTATACAGTAACCAACAAACATGCCTCACATTAACAAGCAAAAATGAATATAGAACCCCCAGATGTATCAGCATTTGTGTAGTGGTGGTAGGACTACTATTTCTACCACAATGACTAGTTCATACTATATCTTAACCTATTGAAAATTGATTCTAGAAATAAAATGTCCTATCTCTGAATATCTCATCATAATATTAGGCTTATTTGTTAGCATTTTACCAAAAATATCATGATATTGTTACTAAAAATATCTCTATGGTTCCATTTTTTCCAGATAATCTTTGTGTATCATACTTTACAAGTTAATTATCCATCATTCTAAGTGTGGCAAAATTACAGTGGGAAGACTTCACATTAGTTCCTAGAACGTAGTGCCTGAGAGCAGGATCGTTAAAAATAATGTAGCTTAGGACCAATCTTACAAGAAGAGTTGAGGTGAACTGGGCTTAATCTCTCTCTCTTTTCTCTGTCTCTTATTCTTAGCTAAATTTATATGGTATTAATAGTAGCCTAAATTAAAAAAAAATAGCTCTTCAACACACCCTAATAAAACATACCCTCTTCATTCACCAGTTTTATTACTACTTTCAGATGGATAGTTTCTCCTTTTACAGATTTCTTAAGTGCTTCCCAAATGGTGTCATTCTGTCTTGATCTGTAGGACAAAGCCTCTTTATAATTAATCAGTGAATAATCCAGAGGAGGAAGACTATAAAAATATATAATAAAATCAGAGTCTCAAAAATACTGGTTTCCTATCTTGTGTACATGGATTTAACACATTCTTCACACAAAGTACTTTCTGACCCAACAGTCTTCAGATTCCTCATCACCTGTGTTCATCAGTTTGTGCTAATTGTTGGCTCTCGGAACCATCTTCCTATCTTTGCCTAGAATATTCCTATGATTGCCATAGTCATACGTCATGATGTATTTTTTTAACTTTGGTGTGTCAGTGTATTAGGCAGTGAATTTCACTATGATAATGGAAAGGCCAGTTCAATCGACCACATCAAAATAGAGAGTGAACAATATGACCCAAACTAAATCCTGAGTGTGAGTGATTACATGTGTGCGTGCTCGCATGCCTGTACATTCTGCTCCTGTCTTACTGTAAAATGTATTTCTCCCCTCTTCCATTGCTAGATCCCAACATTCAATGAAGACACTTCACTCATTGTATTGTAAAGGACATCAAAAGAGCAGTGCCAAAAAAACATTTGCGAAGCAGATAAGGATTTTAAGTGTTCTGTCCATCTTAGTTATGTATTGATTTCATATATGTATGTAATGTTAGAGATTTTGATAGTTTATTAAAAGAGAGTGTTTTGAATAGCTTTTGAATTTACCAATGCTTATCAGATAATCCCCCCCCCCCCACATTTCTTACCCTTTTTATTCCTTAAAACTCCTTTGATCTGAATGCGATTTTTGCCTAGGGCTTGTTAAAATTTATTTTCTGCCTTGTGTATGTTCTTTATTAAATTACTGAAGATTTCACTCTAGATTAAAAGTAATCAGTATATTGGTATATCAATTAGTGTCTTGATTCTTAAATCTGCAGCATAAATATAAAACAAATGAATAAAATTTGTGCCTTGTGTTGCATAATTTTTTTTCTAAAATTGAGGGTGGGGTTTTTTTGTCTTTTGTTTTTTATTGTTGTTTAAAGGAGTTTCCTAATTTTATTCATCAAGTAGTTGTTTAATTCTTATGACTAGTAAAACACTGTTAATATTATGAGATAAGTTACAAGGGCATTTTTCCTTGTCCTCATGGGCAAGAGGTGTGAATCAATGAGTAGATTCATGTGTAAGTAATTCAAAAGCGTGAGGGGTAAAGGCAAGGACAAATGGAGGAGAGAAGGGGGGACAAAGGGAAAGAGACAAAGATGAACAAGTGTGGACTGTGCTGTGGAGAAGTGCCTGGAGTCATTGACATACTGTCTGTGAAACCCCCAATTTGATTTCCAAATGGAACCACTGGTATTTGCCCATGGGAATATGTGTAATACCCATCACTCAATCAATAATAATAACTCCCAAGAAGCAAGAAGAACTACAATCCTGCAGGCTGTGGAACAAAAACCACATTCACGGAGAGATAGACAAGATGAAAAGTCAGAGGGCTATGTACCAGGTGAAGGAAGATAAAACCCCAGAAAAACAACTGAATGAAATGGAGATAGGCAACCTTCCAGAAAAAGGATTCAGAATAATAATAGTGAAGATGATCCAAGAACTCAGAAAAAGAATAGAGGCAAAGATTGAGAAGATGCAAAAAATGTTTAACAAAGACCTAGAAGAATTAAAGAATAAACAAACAGAGATGAACAATACAATAACTGAAATGTAAACAACATTAGAAGGAATCAATAGCAGAATAACTGAGGCAGAAGAACAGATAAGTAACCGGGAAGACAGAATGGTGGAATTCACTACTACAGAACAGAATAAAGATAAAAGAATGAAAAGAAATGCAGACAGCCTAAGAGACCTCTGGGACAACATTAAACGCAACAACATTTGCATCATAGGGGTCCCAGAAGGAGAAGAGAGAGAGAAAGGACCTGAGAATATATTTGAAGAGATTATAGTCAAAAACTTCCCTAACATGGGAAAGGAAATAGCCACCCAAGTCCAGGAAGCACAGAGTCCCATACAGGTTAAACCCAAGCAGAAACACACCAAGACACATAGTAATCGAAATGGCAAAAAAGCAAAAAGTAAAGACAAAGAAAAATTATTGAAAGCAACAAGGGAAAAATGACAAATAACATACAATGGAACTCCCATAAGGTTAACAGCTGATTTCTCAGCAGAAACTCTACAAGCCAGAAGGGAGTGGCGTGATATACTTAAAGCAATGAAAAGGAAGAACTACAACCGGGATTATCTATTCAGCAAGGGTCTCATTCAGATTTGATGCAGAAATCAAAAGCTTTACAGACAAGCAAAAGCTAAGAGAATTCAGCACCACCAAACCAGTGGAAATCAAAAAATACCTAGAGACAAATGACAATGAAAACACGACGATCCAAAACCTATGGGATGCAGCAAAAGCTGTTCTAAGAGGGAAGTTTATAGCGACACAAGCCTACATCAAGAAACAAGAAAAATCTCAAATGAACAATCTAACCTTACACCTATAGGAACTAGCGAAAGAACAAACAAAACCCAAAGTTAGCAGAAGGAAAGAAATTACACCATACACAAAAATAAACTCAAAATAGATTAGAAACCTAGATGTAAGACCGGACACTATAAAAGTCTTAGAGGAAAATATAGGAAGAACACTCTTTGACATAAATCACAGCAAGATCTTTTTTGATCCACCTCCTAGAGTAATGGAAATAAAAATGAAAATAAACAAATAGGACCTGATGAAACTTCAAAGCTTTTGCACAGCAAACAAGACGAAAAGACAATGCTTAGAATGGGAGAAAATATTTGCAAGCAAATCAATGGACAAAGGATTAATCTCCAAAATATATAAACAGCTCATGCAGCTCAATGTTAAAAAAACAAAAAACCCAATCCAAAAATGGGCAGAAGACCTAAATAGACATTTCTCCAAAGAAGACATACAGATGGCCAAGAAGCACATGAAACGCTGCTCAACATCACTAATTATTAGAGAAATGCAAATCAAAACTACAATGAGGTATCACCTCACACTGGTTAGAGTGGGCATCATCAGAAAATCTACAAACAACAAATGCTGGAGAGGGTGTGGAGAAAAGGGAACCCTCTTGCACTGTTGGTGGGAATGTAAATTGATACAGCCACTATGGAGAACAGTATGGAGGTTCCTTAAAAAACTAAAAATAGAATTACCATATGATCCAGCAATCCCACTACTGGGCATATACTCAGAGAAAACCACAATTCAAAAAGACACACGCACCTCAAGTTTCATTGAAGCACTATTTACAATAGCCAGGTCATGGAAGCAACCTAAGTGCCCATCAACGGACGAGTGGATAAAGAAGTTTTCGTACATATATACAATGGAACATTACTCAGCTATAAAAAGGAACGAAATTGGGTCATTTGTTGAGACGTGGATGGATCTAGAGACTGTCATACAGAGTGAAGTAAGTCAGAAAGAGAAAAACAAATATCTTATATTAATGCATGTGGAACTTAGAAAAATGGTACAGATTAACTGGTTTGCAGGGCAGAAGTTGAGACACAGATGTAGAGAACAAACGTATGGACACCAAGGGGGGAAAGCGGCAGGGGGATGGTGGTGGTGGTGTGATGAATTGGGAGATTGGGATTGACATGTATACACTGATGTGTATAAAATTGATGACTAATAAGAACCTGCTGTATAAAAAAATAATTTTGTTTTGCCAATAAAAAAAGTAATAATAATAACTCCCATTTTCTGAGCACTCATTGTGTCCCAGGCATTATCTCATTTCACTCTTACTAGCCAGTCTAAGACACAGATGCTATTAACCCTGTTTTAGTGAGGAAAATGAGCCGAAAGAGAGATCAATCTGTCCGTGAGTGATCATTCAGCCAACAAGTGGAGAAACATGGATAAAACCACTGCCAGTTTGATGCGGGAACCTGTATTTTGCGCTATTTCCCTCCCATCCTAGCAGTGGCAAGCAAGTAAAAGGACTTTTTGCATTTTAGATGGGAAACAGGCTGCATAGGGATGAATGCTCTTAAATCCCATCCTAACAGTGTGATACAAGTGAGAGGGTTCTTGTGTCCAGAGCAAGAGTATATCATAGCATAACATACAATACAGTTTCATCATATACTTCCTTTCATAAACCTGCATAGCTTATGCTGGTTAAGAAAATGTTTTGTAACATTCTTAGCTATATGATACAGTGTTATTTTCTTTGTTCTCATCTAAGTATAGAATTTGGAAGCAGGGTGGCTGGTATTAACAAACCAGATTGACAAATTACCTGAACTCTTTAAATTTCTTCTCTTTGGGAGTGAAATGGGGGAAAATAAGCAACAGAAAGGTCATTCTGAGAACTAAATCAGGTTATATAGGCAGTTTATGAGGTCATATTTAAAACATCTGTGCCAATAAAATACCAAAGGTACCCAATAGTAGGTACCTGATCTACTCAAGCTATGAAAACTGTTATTAATAATTGGTCTTATTCCTACTCATATCTGTGGTTCCTGAATTCATGTCTTAGCTCTTATTTTAGTGATATTGAATGAAATTAGGAGACTTTAAATTTAGAAATCTTCAGCACTGCACAGAAAGACAACTTATTTTATGGCTCATTTATTGAATGAAGCTCCCTAAATTCGGGCCAAAACAGCTCTGGCTGTGCTTACAGTCATATCACATTAAACACAGATCGCATTTGCAAATTATCATTACCCCTAGACTGCACATTTCTTTTATTCCCCTGCCTGGAAAGAATTCAAACCATTTCGTCCATAGTCATTCATTTACATTTTCGAAGGCCAAGTTTCTTTTAATGTAGACAGTTCTAATTTCTTTGGGTTATATTGCTGGTGTCCCTGGTGTTTGGTCCTCCTCCCAAGCTAGGATCATCTTAAAACTTTATGATTATGTTTTGAGATCTGCATCTTCCCCCAACACATTAATAAAAATATTGAATTAGAAAGAAGCTTGCACACATCCCTACGGTAACCACGCTTACTAAAGCTTACCAATTCAACAAGACTTCCACAAGGATTTACTCAATTCACTAACAAAATCTCCAAGAGCCTTCTTTATACCAGGAGCTGGAGGTGGAGAGTTGGATAAGACCACGTTCCGCATTTCCAAAAATTTCACATGTGAATTACCATGGGAAACAATTTAGCATCTGAGAGCCATCTTATAAACTTCCGTTCAATGCAAAGAGGGGAAAAGGTATCTCACTTGCTTAGAGCCAGCACAGCTAAAAAAATTAAAGAATTACTATTAATTCATCAGATATGGGAATTATTGGGTAATTTTATGTGTTTGCACTGTTGTATACTATTTGCAGATTAATTCATAGTTGAAGAAAGGAATGGTTTTGAAACAAGGTTGAGAGACACTGGCAAGATTACTTGCTATGGTACCTCAAAAGCCTAGAGAGAGTACAATTGTCTGAACACGATCACAAGGTGAGTTACCCAAACAGCCAGTAGCATTGCATCACCTTCTTCCACTGGGCTGCACTGCCTTGGGAAAAATTGCATCTGTGTTAAGTATGTCATTCTCCCTTCAAGGACCGGGTTGATTTGAGGGTAGATCTTGCACAGATCCTATCATATTTTGCGTGTTAAACATAAATTGGCAATATATTCACTATTTGATATATAATGTTAAATAGCAGACAGCAGTTTTGTAAGTTAGTGTTTGGGAAGTTGTGGCAAATATGCCTAACAATATACCAAAAATTCAGGCTTCCTCTTCTGCAAGATTGTGCTGTTGCTGGGAAGTGGCTGTCCAGCTAGAGACTACATTTCCCAGCCTCCTTTGCATGTAGACGGGGCCAGGTGGCTAATTCTCAACTGTTCAGTGGAAAATAATGTGTATTGCTTCTGGGCAAGACTGTTAAACTGTGAGCCTGACTTTTAATCTCTCTTTCTCCTTTTCCCTCCAGAGGTAAAAGACCCAAAGATCTTAGGGGGAAGGTGGAGTGCAAAACAGTGAGAAACCCAAGGTCTGAAAATTGTACGTGGAGGAAAGCCACCTCCTGATCAATAAAACCTGCACTAATGGATGAATTTTTTTAAAAAGTTTCGGGCCTTCCCTGGTGGTCCAGTGGTTAAGAATCTGCCTTCCAATGCAAGGAACGCAGGTTTGATCCATGGTCGGGGAACTAAGATCCCACATGCCATGGGGCAATTAAGCCTGCGCCCACAGCTACTGAGCCCACGTGCTCTGGATCCCGCGCACCACAGCTAGAGAGAAGCCCATGCGCCACAACTAAAAAAGTCCGTGCGCCGCAACAAAAAATATCCCGCATGCCGCAACAAAGATCCCGCGTGTCACAACTAAGACCGGATGCAGCCAAATTAAATAAATAAATATTTTTTTAAAATTTCACTGTGTTACACTTGGGAGGGTATTATTCGTAACTGTAGATAAAATTACCTAAGGAATATGGAGGTTATTGAGAAAGCCCCTCAGGGTAAAGGATTAGGCAATTTGAAGGTGTTGGACTGCGTACACTGAAGGGAGTTCAATTGCTTGCTTTTTCAAATGACTTTTTATTCTGGTCTCCTATTTCTCTCTAACTGACTCTGTCATGGTGGACAGATTCTCCGTATTTAAAAACATCTCGGTGGGCTTCCCTGGTGGCGCAGTGGTTGAGAGTCTGCCTGCCAATGCAGGGGACACGGGTTCAATCCCTGGTCTGGGAGGATCCCACATGCCGCGGAGTGACTAGGCCCGTGAGCCACAACTACTGAGCCTGCACTCTAGAGCCCATGTGCCACAACTACTGAGCCCACGCACTGCAACTACTGAAGCCTGTGCACCTAGAGCCTGTGCTGCACAAGAAAAGCCCAAAGCCCCTGCTCGCACAACTAGATAAAGCCCGCGCACAGCAATGAAGACCCAACACAGCCAAAAATAAATAAAATTTTAAAAAAATCTCAACGACACATCAGCTCCTCAATGGTATCTTCTGATGTAATCAGAAGAATAAAAATACTTGGGAAAAGAACTCAGGAAAGGGGGTGTAGTAAGGCTGTTAGTGCTATCCTATATCTTGTACCCTCCTTAAACCCATGGTAAGACTCTACTGGTTGTCTTCTTGCAATTAGCAAGGATAGAGTGACTGGTTCCAACCAAAAGTTGAGAGAAGAAATGAAATATGACACTTCTGAGACAGAATTTTTTTTTTTTTTTGGCCAGTGTGGGATCTTCCCCGACCAGCTATTGAACCCATGCACCCTGCATTGGGAGCATGGAGTCTTAACTACTGGACCACCAGGGAAGTCCGAAATATGTCATTTCTGAGCCAAAGAATTTAAGAGCTAATGTGCCACCTCTTTACTCTTTCTCTTCCTTAGAGTGGTTACCTTGGAAATAGTTGTTATCTTAAATATTAATGTGATCAGTTGGAAGAAACCTGGATCCCTGAGACATCTGATGGAGCAAAGCCCCTTCCAACTCAGCCAACTTTGCGAGAGTAAAATAATTGCTGTGTGTCAAGCCATTGAGATTTTGGAGGATACATATTGCTTCTTCTACTTCCCTTGTTGATTGAAAAATGTAAATTACTCTCAAGGTTTATACATATCCACCTCCAAAAAAACCCCCCTCATTCATGAAACTTCACACAGTTGGTCATTATATTAGTCAAGATAATAAATACTAACCACTGCAATAGAGAACACCTTGGAGAACTTCCTGAATTTTTAAACAATATGTGTATTACTTTGATAAAAATAATTTAGCATATAAAAGAATAAATGGACCTATCTATACTATTAATAGAAAGATGTACACTCAAGTAGTTACAAAACTACATTTGGTGGAAGAGATAGCTGGAATTCTGTCAGGTAATTTTCAGAATCAAGGCCACAAATCAGGGAAATTTGAGCCCGTCTGGGTGTTATCCGTTAGAAGACTGGCAATGTGTCTCTGTTTTCCATAATTAGTGCATGAATAAGCAAAGAGGATTTTGAATAGGGCAATGACAATTAGTACTGAGAAATTCTCATCGATATTTCACTTTTGTGGCTAAAATAATACATTTGCTTTTCCCAATCTTTCCATACAACCCAGAGTGTACATGATTAAAAGGAGAACAATATATTCAAAATCACATGGTTACATAAGTTTTCCAGTTACATAAATATCTTGATCTATTGATTAGTTATATTTTTATATTTAAAAAGTAACTTTTGTATGTAGTTTTGATAAGAGATATTTTTTAAGTATTTCAGGACTTTTCTATCTGTTTATATTACAATCTCTGAGACTATGGACAAGTTACTTTATTTCATTGAACCATAATTCCTAATATTAGGAAAATAAATGAGATGTATGTGAAATGCCCAGTTCAGTCCTTGGGAAACAGTGAGAACCTAATAAATAATTGTGTTTATTATTCTTCATTATTATTTTCATTTTCTATATTTCCTGGTGGGACAACATGTATTCCATGGCTGGCTGCCTAGGATACTGGACTTTAGATACCTTGGGATTCACTTTCCAAATGTCCATACAGCTCTTATGCAAAAGATTTCAACAATCAGCAATTCTAGTCCACACTTACTTTAAAAATTAGACAATTAGTAGATTCTTAAACAAACGTTCTATGTTGTGAGGTCATAGAGAGAGGTGTTTCTAAAAGACTATTATTTTTTTTTGGTCTCTGTACAATGGCCTAAGTATTGTCCAAGAGAAGAGCCAAACCATAGTCATCACAGCTGATAAATGATGCAGCCAAACTGTAGACACAATTGCTGCAGGAGTATCTCAATGCCATCTGGAGTTATGGCTCTGGTGAATCACACCCTACATGTAGCCAAAAAATCGCCTGCTCATGAGTGCCGGAGAAAATTTGAAGAAGAAAGTAAAAGTTAGAAAAAGAATTAGAGATATATGTTTTCCAAATAGCCACCAAGCCCCTAGAGTTCTTGAAATTCTGCTCACAACCCTAACAGCTTCTGATTTATGTGTGATGTTCATAAAGATACATCTATTCAATTTGACATAAAGTAGGATTCATTCAGAAATTATGTGCTTCTGTACTTTTTTATAAAAATGATTTGCCCTGATTTTCTAAAGATTATTCACGATTTATAAAATGCTTCGTAATTGAACATGTCTAGTGTTGTAATTATGGCCAGGTTGCAAAATATTGCAGTGCATATATGTATGTATCAAAAGTTAGATTGCTTCATGAAAAATAGCCAGACAAACTAGCCTTTCCATATTAAGTAAAATATTTCTCAAAGAAAGCTTACTATTAGTTTTTGAATGTTTTTCAAATGAAGCAGTTAATGTTTTTTTTCTCTTTGCTGGCAACTAGCTTTCAACTTTTATTTCTGGGCTCTTCTGCTGCATGCTGCTGCATTCTACAATATTTCAGAAAGCTCCATTCATACCCTTCGTCATCTAAGAAGCTACAAACACATCTGCATTTATTTTATTGTTATTATATATTACAACTTTCTGCATTAGAGTTGACTGTTATAAGCTTCAGTTTTTCCCTCACCTTTTATTTCTCTAAGCATGTCGCCTGTAATGTACTCTGGGATTGCCTCTCTTAGGTACCGTTCTTTTCTGGCGTTTAGAGATTCCATCTCTTTTACAGTGCAGGTTACTCCTATTATTAACAAGTTATTATTATTAACAAGTTGGGTTCGGTGTTATACACTAGTATTTAATGTCTATTTTTTTCCTTGTAAGTGGTTTCAAAGATAGTATATTTGTCTTCTGAAAAAGAACAAACTCAATTCTCTAATGCAGTTACCACGCCAGCTCAACATACCCTGAGGCTGCTCTGGCAAAAGGCTGTAAAAGATTGGTATTGATATTCTATGGCATTCAAATTGTCAAGCCCCCCAAAAAAGGAAGAGCATTTAGAAAATCTGGCCATGTGGCAGTTAATTACACCATTATAAACTAAATTTACAACAGGTGACTTGTAGGCTATGAATTGACGACAAACACCCAAGCTTTCCTTCGATTATTTTCCCATAAATTAAGAGGCAAGAGTAGCATTCTTTACGGGGTACATCAATGCAGATATCTTAAACATATTGCACAAATCCTACACAATTTCCATCATCTTGCATACAATTTCTTGGCGTTTGTTTTATTTTCATTATTTTCTTGCAACTCATGTTTAACGTATTCCCTGTGTTCTTCTATGATTTTTAAACTGGAGGCTCTAGCTCAAGACATACACTTCCTTCAATGGGACTTTCTATATTCTAAGTGTGGAACACGGAACCGGTCTTCAAATCTGAAGTCAGCTTTGCAAATTCTTGTCCTTTAAAACTTATCAAGCACCTAGGGAAACGTGTACTTTATATTCAGGCTTGATCCACGTGTCATTGACGGCAAAGATCCAACATGCTATGGAAATTTCCTGGTGCATATTATAAGCTGTTGTTTGCCATCTTGGCTAGCTAATCCTGCCTCATTTATTAGAGAGCCATTTCAGCTGCACTGTCAACAGCAGAGGAGAAGCAGGTCACCTTTGCCTAGAATATTATATAAAAGCTGTCAAATGTTCAGGATTATAGGCACATTCAATGTTCTGTAAGATTTCAGGCATATCAGTATTAATGAAGAAGATTTAATGTCAAGTTTGTCATCATTCTGTCTTAGATTTCTTCACTCTCTTGCTAAGATCTCATAATAGTATGACCAAAATTTTATTAGAGCCAGTTCTTTGTGTAAGAGGAGCAGATGTTGGCAGATTTATCTGGCTACACTTATAAATGTTGGAACGAGCACATTTTAAAATAAAAAATGGCCTAATTTGTCTTATTAGCTTTCAGAATTAAATATGCACCCCCATTATTTCCTAGCCATACGATCCCAGTATATCAACACAGACTTTTCACAATTGGGAAGACCAGCTTATGAAAATCCACGATAAATTTAATAAGAAATTTTTCATTACGGTTTCTGTTATAAAAAGCACAGTTCCCGAGCATGACTACAACAGTTCATTTTGAAATGTACTTACTTTTAAGTTGTGAACATTTTATTATAGCATTAAGAGACAAATTGATTCTTCTTATTGTACATTATGAATGCAGTGGGCATTAGCAGACGAACGGATATTGGCAGGCTCTGAACATTTTAAACTAGCAAACTGTACTGTTGAAAGGTATTTCAAGGTTAGCGTGTCCCATTGGTGACTAATGTTGAGTTATTGCTGTAGCAAGCTTTCTATATACTTCTTGGATCAGATCTAGGACTTTTATCACCTTTTCAAAAAGAAATCAACTAGACGGTAGATTCACGTAATTGGGAGGTCTTCAGGATGAACTCTGCCCCTCCTGTTGCAAGACGCCATTGCATGCTTTCTACCTGGGGGTCCAGCTCTGCAATCCTTTCCTTGATCCTCTCACTTCCCTATCCCTACCTTTATCTACATCCAAATAATTATTTGCATTTAGGGCACTGAACACTTTACGATGTTATAGGAAGTATCTAAGGTTTAATCCTGATAGTTTTAGAAGTCAGATCCTTCACAGAAATCCTACACATTTGTATTGTTCATTCCAAGTTTTAATTTATAGAACAACATAGAGGGAAATATATATGTGGAATCAAGTTCTATTTCCTTGCTTACTTGTTAGGTTTTTAACTTCAAAGTTTATTAGTTATCTCAATTAGCAGCTCTGTGTTACAAGCTCAGGCAGGAACCTTCATCAAGCGTAAATGAAACTCAGTGCAGTCGGAGGAACTGGGACACATTTTAAATGCCCAGAGACGTATGTCAAATGTTCAAAAAGATCAGCTGTTAAAAACAGAAATATCAACAAGCAATTTATGCAAATATAGAAATATCTCAAAATACAATTAATTTAGCTTTTTTTTCTTTTAACATTGAGTCTTCACTTTAGGGGAAAATTTTCAAGGCATCTGGGATGCATTTCTCCAGATGGGAGCAGAGCCCTGAGGGTCTGGCAGCTTGGCTAATGGGGAAGAGGAGAAGGAGAAATGATTCTGGAATATGTATCATGTCTCAGGCATCACAGGTCAGAATGGGGGCCAAGTCTGGAGCAATTAGAGGGCTGGGTCCAGGAAGAAGTGGAGGGATAATGGCATGGCAGTAAAATTTATCATTCAATCATATTTTCTCCCTTTTCTGCTTAGTCCTTGTTCTTGTTTTTTTTGCTGTACGCGGGCCTCTCACTGCTGCGGCCTCTCCCGTTGGCGGTACACAGGCTCCGGACGTTTTTTTTTTTTTTGCGGTACTCGGGCCTCTCACTGCCGTGGCCTCTCCTGTTGCAGAGCACAGGCTCCAGACGCGCAGGCTCTGCGACCATGGCTCACGGGCCCAGCCGCTCCACGGCACGTGGGATCCTCCCGGACCGGGACACGAACCCGCGTCCCCTGCATCTGCACCACCAGGAAAGCCCGGATGTACATTCTTTAACAAGCTAATTTACTGATTTTAATACACGAAGAGAGGAAATGTATTTGGTTTTACACCCATTATTTTAAACTTACAAGATCATCCTTTATTATTCGATCAGCATCTTGATATATAAAAAGTCTGAAAGTTAGGGGACGTTTGTCTTCTTCCTGTTCTCCTGGGTCTGAGTTGGCTGAGACCTGAGCTCTCTCACCCTCTGTTCTCTCCCATGGAGAATGGAGGCAACACTATATAGTTATGAAAACAGTATAGTTGGCACTAAATTTAGATACTTTTTAACATTGTTTTAAAATTCAAATCTGCTATCTTTTTAAAGATATAACTATCTCAAATCGTTTTGCTGACTTTTTACCTTAATACTTAAAAAAAAAATTCAGTAAAAATATATTGATGCCTAGTCAATTAAAGAGACATTTCTCGGGCTTCCCTGGTGGCGCAGTGGTTGAGAGTCCGCCTGCCGATGCGGGGGACGCGGGTTCGTGCCCCGGTCCGGGAAGATCCCACGTGCCGTGGAGCGGCTGGGCCCACGCGTCCGGAGCCTGTGCTCCACAACGGGAGAGGCCACAGCGGTGGGAGGCCCGCGTACTGCAAAAAAAGGAAAAAAAAAAAGAGACATTTCTCCACCCCATCCAACATAAGTCTATACCTGACACAGAGCTCTGGAGTCCAGAGCTCCCCCATTACCTAGACTAGGAAATTTTATAGCCCCTTTTTTACGGAAAATGGATAATTATTTAGGGAGTAAGAGAAACTTCAATTCTGCTTCCCCTGGATCCACAGGATATAGGTGAAGAAAATAATGATAATCTTGGTTGTGAAAATTAATAAACTTAGCAGGATGGCAAGTGGTTTATGAACAGTAGAGAGAAGATAGTCCGTCTAGTGCAGTCACTCTTCATCAAAAGTACTCATGGCTGTAAATTGTTTTTGATTTCCACACAGTGTCTTCTGTTTCTCCTGGATTGATGACAGGCATGATAACACAAATAAGCCTGGACTCCCGGAGGCAAGAGGCTTTGGGATTCTTGCTGGCTTGAGAGATGTGTAGGGTTTTTGAGAGTGTCTTTGTAGTCATTTTTCCGCTGCCAGCCCAGGCTCTCCCAGGAGCTCTGAGGGCCACCCACCCCCTGGACAGACGGTGGTAACCTTGCAAGGTCAGCCTTGTGAAATCTGAAGGGAACGGTTTCCCTGGCAGTGCTGACGGTTCCGTGTGGCCATAAAAGAGTCAAGATCAGAAGAAATTCCCCACATTCGAGCCCACTTAACTGCCCAGCAAGAGAGAAATCAGAGCATTCATAGCAGCAAAGAAATGCCTGCTTGATTTTAACACAGGGAGAGAAGTTTCATAAGTAGATTTTTTTCATGTGTCTAAGCGAGCCCTTGTATCTCATTTTCTCCTCTGGGCTTCCACTTTTCTTCTCTCAAGTTCACAGTTTCTCTTTCTCTGTTCAACCTATTTTCTGGAATTTCCCCAAATACAATGCCAGGAAACAGTTGGGCATCTTCTACCTCCTTCCCTGACAAGAGTTAAAAGAGAAGGAGGGAATGTGCCCTGAGAAGGAGAAAGCAAGTCTCTCTCCAGCTTGCAAACTCCCTCTCATTCTCTATTTTTTTGCCTTGAATATTACAAGGCATTCAGAAGTTAATTTTTGATATTCTATATGTCATTTTCAGAAGGAGAAGTCCCAGGAGAGTTGGCATTTTGCTTGTCAGCTGCTCCCGTGGAAATCTTTGTACCAGAGCCATGGAAGGACCCCTTCTCTCTGCTCAGCTGAAGTCAGGTAAAACTACTACTACTAATTAATAATAATAATAGGACTTGCTAACATTTATACAGTGCTATATGCAAGGAACCGTTCTAAGTGCTTTAACTTTTGTAACTCTCACAACACTATGAGGTAGGTATGCTTATTCCCATTCTACAGGTAAGAAAACTGAGGCACAGAGAGTTAAGTGACTTGTCCAAACTCAGAAACTAGCATAGTCAGGATATGACAAAAACAGTGTCTTCACTCTTGAGCTCTGTCCTTTCACCTGTACATTCTCATTTTTTAAAATCTCAAATCCCTCAACCTAGTAGCCTTTGAACTGAGCATCTGAAAACAGAAAACGATCTCAAAGAGTGATTCCCTGAATTTTTATCATTAAAATGAAGGCTGATAACATTATTCATAGACTGCTAAATATAGGGTAACTAGACATCACCATTTGTTTGAAACAATCCTGCTTTATATCTGCTACTTAACGTCTCTTTCAGGCTCAAAAGTGTACTGATTCCCACAATAAGTCATATGGCTACCCTAAATTGAAACAAAGATTGCATTTGGAAGAACAAAAAGTAAATTGCTACTTTGATCATTGGACTTCTTTTTCTAGAAATGAAATCTTTTTGTACTTTGCCAAATTTCTAACTCCAAATTCTGGTTTGGAGCCAGACACTTCTCTCATGTGGAATGCGGGTATTCTTAAAAGAATGTTGGAGTGGGGGTGTTTGCCATGTTCTCTTTGGGGAGATGGTTGTTTAATTCATGCTGGTTTGATGTAGGGAGGCTCACTAAAGGAGTTGAAGTATTTTTTGTTTGTGGTGTCTTCTCTCTTAAGGAAGGGTGGGTTGTTGACTGAGGTGAAGGAAGTGCCTTGATGGCAAAGAATAGAGAGCCTGTGTCAGTGTGTAAAAGGGAACCAAAGCTACAAAAGCAGGCATAATGCTTGAAAATGCATGAGAGAGGGAGAAAAAGAAACTTGAAGGCTCATGTATGATTTGGATTTAACATGAAGAACTGGAAGTGCAGGAGGAAGTTTGAAGGCAGAGAAAGGTTGAAGTTGAAGGGCCAGATGCTCAGAAGTGTGGACATCTTCATGAATGTTTGCGTTGCTTTTCCACAATTAACTAAATCATGTTATAGTCTTTGAATGCATTCCTAAAACAAAACCTGGATTAAAAATTAAGCTGCAGAATTTGAAGAAAAATGGACATTGATAGTATCCTCAAGAAATGGTAAATAATGTGGGCAAAGGGGTTGGAGGTCATTGACTATGCTTCTAGGTGAGAAGTTTAGATGTTATTAAGCTCAGCATGGAGTGATGGTATCTCTGGAGTGATAAACTAAGGGATTTGTATTATTTTCTCACTTTTAGATTTTCTGTGTCTCTTGATTAAAGTAGTAATGTATAACGTGTAAAAGACTTCCAAGAGCTTAGATAAGTATTTAAAAGAAAAAGCTCATTGCATATTTTAAGTAAACATCACCTCCTTCTACAATCTTTGTTGATCAATTCCTTCTACTCCTTTTACCCTACCCTCAACCCCACTCAGGCAAATCAGATTGAAGACCACTATTTTAACCTAGTTTCCCTAAATAACAGAGACTGAGGCTAGGTTACGTTACCAGCGCTTTATAAGGAAGTGAAATCTCCCAAGGCTGCAAGAATGAGAGAAAAGGGAATGAGTCACAGAAAGATGGGAAGCAAATACCAGGTGCTATGTTACTGTGCTGACGGAAACTGCTTCAGAATGTTTCCAGACAGGATGTACGAAAAGCCATGACTCAGACCAGTCCATTAGAAGGAATTTATCTGCTGTTTTATCCTGGTCCCGTCTCCCCTTGGTCTGTTTGCCTCCTGAAGTGTCAACTTCCCCGTGTTTTTGGATTATATTACTTGGCCCATTTGGAAGTCACAGGCTGTGGTGCTTCATCTAGTCCAGAATTGCTGGGAGGTGCCAAAGGCTCTGGGCATAGAGCTCAGCTGCCTCAGGCACCAGTCTCTGTGAGCCCACAGGGAGTCTGGGCTCTTGATGTAAGCTAACTGAGGTGGGCAACTGTCCAAGGTCATGTGACAGAGGAGCTGTTCGGATGCAACTCATATCCCTGCCTCCCCCGTAGACTCTACCTAAACTGATCCTTCTCAGAGTTCGTGAGAGCATCTTGACTCTTTGTATTTGTAGACATTAGTACAACATCTTGCACATAAAAATAGTGAATGAATGTTTGTAGAATAAAAGAATGAAAGAAGGAGGTTACGTATCATCCTCAAAACTCAGAATTCCAACCCCCCAAATAAGGTATCTAAATTCTTATGACATTTTATTCACTGAATACCCAGACATCAGAAATTCACAGCTAAAACAATAGTCACTGAGTTTTTATAAATCCTCTAATAATTTAAACTCATTAAACAAGCAAACAAACAAAACCACCTCACATTGGCTTCTAAAAAGTCAAGCTAGCTCTAGGTACAGATTTTGAAACGATGGATAGGGACTAAAATGAGCATCTTTGACATTCCATGCTCAAAAAATTATGTTTTTTCTCCATTTCATTACATTAAAGTTTGGGAATAATAACTAACAGTTATTTACTTTTTTTTTGATTTTTTTTTTTTGTGTGGTACGCGGGCCTCTCACTGCCGTGGCCTCTCCCGTTGCGGAGCACAGGCTCCGGACGCGCAGGCTCAGCGGCCATGGCTCACGGGCCCAGCCGCTCCGCGGCATGTGGGATCTTCCCGGACCGGGGCATGAACCCGTGTCCCCTGCATCGGCAGGCGGACTCTCAACCACTGCGCCACCAGGGAAGCCCTAACAGTTATTTTTTAAACAAATTCATTGTTTGTAAATAATTTTCACACTGTTGCTTACAGATGAAACTTTCAAAGAAATAAATAAACCAAGGTAAAATAGCTTGCCCAGTGGTACAAAGGTAGAGATGGAAGAAGTTTCACGAAATGCTTATTTTTTAGTATCTTCTCTACAAAAGCACATGCTGACCAGCAGACGAAGATGTACCCAACGTGTTTTCATACCTCTGTTACCTAACACCCCAGTATAAAGCCATAATGTGCTGTATTAAAAACAGTCATGGGAACTAATAAACTTAGAAAATGGTAGTGACAAGGCTGGAGTGAACTATATAAAGAGACTAGTTTAAAGGAAAACTACCATAGATGGATAAACGAAGAAATAATGTAAGCCAGTACAGATAGAAACACTGCTTCAAGCAATACACACCACACAGTGTATCTCAAAATAGAAGCCCACAGTTTTATCTTTGCAGTTTTTCTACATAAGTACAGAAATTAAAATTAGTTTTTATGCTTTTGAGGGAACAAATATACATGGTAAAATAACAGGTGTGTTCAAGAAGGTGGAATTTTAGATTTGGAAAGAACATATTTGCTTGTGGGTCTGAAATGATACTATGACTAACAGATGTTCATTTCAGATGTGTAAGTTTATGAAAACAAGGGAAAATTGATAATAGTAAGATAGAAAAAGTTAAACAGAGGCAAGTCTTTCTGTTAACTACTGGAAAATACATTCAGAAGCTGCTGTTGCTGGTGAGCAGATGTTCTATGTAGGTCAGGGTTTTAAGGGAAAAGAGGATAAATTTTCAAGGTCTCAGTTATAATTTATATAGGTATTTGCCTTTTGTGTGTATATAGGAATATGCATCCTTTTTCTGTTCTGAGCAGAGCATCTTTATTCAGCACAGTGAGAAAGCATACGGTGTACTGAGGACCGGAAGTGTGTACACTGAGGTCATTATCAACTTCCACAGACCAATTTCTTTCTTCATTGCACATGAATTCCCGTGTCATCAGACATGAAAACCGAACTGTTAATGATCTCTGTTCATTTGTTTTCTTTCGTGTGTAGTCAAAAGAAGAAAAAAGTACCACCTTAGTATATGAAAGACCAAGAGTAAAAATAAAAAGAATTCAAATTCAAATCTGATCCAAATTAACTTAAAGTCAATTAATCATAGAAGATTCAGATAGAACACCTACTTGCAAGTCAATGAATTTCAAATTTGGGCAGTCTTTTCGAGTTTTAGACGATTAACATGTAGTCACAGTGACACTTTGTGTTCACTGTTAGGGAATGCAGCCTAGGAAGGTGCTGGATGAACAGATACCAAAGGCATCGCACGGGGAATATTGCTACAAAGTCCATCTTTGGGAGATCCAAGGAGAAAATGAGAAACAGAACGAGTCAAAATGAAAACTGTGAGCTCAGCCTGACTAGACCAAAATAAACATGATGCGTGGTTAACACACGGAGTGCGTCTCCAAATTCACTAATATTCTTCGTATGGTCTTCTAGAGCATTCCGTCTCCCCTTTTTAAGTTGACCGACCTAAAAACCTCTGTATCTAAAGTACCTGTTCTACATCATTTATTTAGAGATGTTATTGCAGGTTATTTCAATTGTTTGTTAAAATCTCAGTGGATAGTGGGACTTATGCTCTGAAATAAAGTCACACAGAAACTTATTTGTAATCAGATTGTTTTTTTTTCTTGAAATGATACAATTCTGCTTATATCTAATGAAGTGAACAGTAATAAAGTTCAATGACTACTAGCAAAAGAGACAACATTTTGAATCCAAATGTATAATTATACAACATCTGGTTAAGGATATTTAAATTTTTTTAGTGTAAAAAGAATATTTTCTTCTAAAACCCTTGTATCTTTACAAGGGTTGTGTAACATAGATTTAGAGAAAAAAATCATTTTTAAGCCA
Organism: Neophocaena asiaeorientalis asiaeorientalis; assembly: GCF_003031525.2. NCBI lineage: Eukaryota > Metazoa > Chordata > Mammalia > Artiodactyla > Phocoenidae > Neophocaena > Neophocaena asiaeorientalis. The sequence continues at coordinate 441,066 of NW_020174917.1, read as the reverse complement.
AAAAAATAAAAGTTGAATTTACTAGAACATTTATATTATAATAAAGTAGTTTGAAAAGAAATTTCAAAACCGTTCAACAATTAAATAAGTCATGGACTAGCTGTTAACGCAAAGCATTCATTAGTATACCTAGGCCTCAAACACTTAACTAATCTGTGCTGAGAAGTGAATACATAAGTTACTTGAGCTGAAAGGCCTAAAGCCAAAGGACAGCTAAAGTATCTGCAGCGTCACTCCCAGTGGCGGTACAATGTTGTCTAAATACAATTTGGAAATAGCTGGAAAATAAGAACTATCTACATAGCTAACTAGGGATATTTGGTAACTCGATAGAAACTTTTCACAATTCAGATGAGATATATATATGTACACATGTACATATGCATATATACACATACAAGTATATAAACACAATATTTGTATAAAAATAGATTTAAATTCATTTGCATCTATGTAGATTAAGTCAATTGTGGAGTTGAGTAAAAATGGTTGTATTAGGGACAAAATAGAGTTTTCACATTATTTTTGTGAAAAATAGGCAGATTGACCATTTCATATTCATTAAAATTATTAGTTGACTTCATTACTTTCTCTCTTAGCTTACCTCTAGACAAATTAAAAAAAAATTCTAAACGAAGCTCAGATAACTTAGAAAACTTGCCCCAAAGCTGGCAGAGCAAGGGTTCAAACCCAGAGCCAGCTGGCGTACTCTTTTCCAGGACATTACTGGTGCACTTCCTAATTTACTTAGATTTGCATCTGATAAGTTGTGTACAGTTGATGTTTTGTAAATTAAATCTCTCCTCAACAGTGAATTTGCTTGAATTTGGAAGAATTCTTAAATTGTGTAGTTTCCAACGTTAAATATTCACAGATTCACATCAATTTCCCAAAGAGAGAGAGACTTCTTCTTATATGAATGTGTTCCTTTGCAGCAAGTAATCAATAAGTATCAGATTACAGAACAAATGTAAGATATTGAAACTATGGGTTAAAAAACATTGTCCCTAAAACTACAGTTATGCCTTCTTAAACTCAGCAACCTCAACTTCATACTAAGAAGTGAGAAGTTTAACGGAGGGTCTATCATTGGTTCAGACGGTCATATTTTGAGGGTAAAAGGGGTTCTATTAACAATTATATCAGAACAACTGGAACACACGGGGACAGTCCCCAAACTGATCACACTATTCATGAGAGCAACTCTACTGATGTAAAGTTCGTCCTGCATTTACATCATTGCATGCAGTCAACTTACATTTTCTTATATTTTAGGAACAAGTTGGAATCATGGAAGTATCAAAATTGTTTTTAATTCTGTAAGCAAAGCAAAACAGAAATGGTCAAGCATATGACAAAAAATACAAGACACTCCAATCTTGTAAGATAAGAGAAAGGGGTGAAAATGAAAATGACAGGTTTGTTTTAAAGTATTATTGTTGGTAGGTAAAGGAAGAAAGCACTGAATAAATACAAGCCTAGTAAAAATAAAGCTATTATTATTGTTCTATTGAATATCAACTTGCAAATGGCACAACTGATTTAAAACTAGGTCATTTTTCCTCTAAAGCCCATACTTTTTACTAAAATGGCCAAAGAAAAAAAATCTTGGTGTCATAAGTGACAGTTGAGTCATGTACTCAAATGAATTACCCTTAATGTTATTAAGTGTGATATTTGTTCTATGATTAAAAACAGGCAATGTGCTTTCACAGTAAGGTCATTAGATGAGGATTCCAAATATAAAAACCTACTTCTGGTCCTTAGACTATTTGTGCGGTGTTAAGCAAGTCCCTGGTATTCTCCTAAGTTTCCTTATCTATAAAATTAATTAATTCTCTGAGTACACATTTAATGAGCCCATTTTCTTTTTTTTTAACTTTTTATTTTATATTGGAGTACATTTGATTAACAATGTTGGGTTAGTTTCAGGTGTATAGCAAAGTGATTCAGTTATATATATACATGTATCTATTCTTTTTCAAATTCTTTTTCCATTTAGGTTGTTACATAACATTGAGCAGAGTTCCCTGTGCTATACAGTAGGTCCTTGTTGATTACCCATTTTAAATATAGCAGTGCGTATGGAGCCCATTTTCAATGCAAAGCCCCATTTCTTAATGTTGTGTGAAACCCAAGAATGAATATGACTCCAGGTCTGTATTATAATTGCATTTGGAATAGCTGCGACTTCTACATAATTATTTGAGAAGTTTTGATGGATGAAATAACACTTTTTTTAAAAATCTGTGAATTCTGGAAACCAAACCCTAACCTAGAATATATTAACATTAATTGAGTGCTTAAAAATCTGTCATCTTGGGGGCTTCCCTGGTGGCGCAGTGGTTGAGAATCTGCCTGCCAATGCAGGGGACACGGGTTCGAGCCCTGGTCTGGGAGGATCCCACATGCCGGGAACAACTAGGCCCGTGAGCCACAACTACTGAGCCTGAGCGTCTGGAGCCTGTGCTCTGCAACAAGAGAGGTCGCGATAGTGAGAGGCCCGTGCACCACGATGAAGGGTGGCCCCCTCTTGCCACAACTAGAGAAAGCCCTCGCACAGAAACGAAGACGCAACACAGCAAAAATAAATTAATTAATTAATAAACCCCTACCCCCAACATCTTCTTAAAAAAAAAAAAAATCTGTCATCTTACCTAATTAAATCATCATAAATATTCTGTGAGATGGATATTATTAGCTCTATTTTGTAGATGAGGAAACCAGAGATTAAATTACCTTCTCAATTTAGCATAACCTGAAAGACGTAAAATCAAGGATCACATTAGATCTATCTTAATCCCAAATCTATGTTTTCCATTTATTCTTATTTTTTATTCATTTATTTATTAAACTAACATTCGTTGAGTGCATAATAACGTGCCAGGTATGGTGCGAAATGCTTAGAAAAGAGATGAAACTCTGCCGAGATGAAACTTACAGTCCACTGGGGAAATCATGAATTTAAAAAACAGACATAATAAATATAGCGGTAAAATTAACAGTTTGTGAAGGAAAATTACAGGGTACTATGAGAGTGAATAACAGGGAAAATACTTAGATTGGGTTGTCAAGGAATGAACCACAAGGTAGAGTTTAAACTCTGAGATAATCTAAATTTCAGTTCTGGCCTCATTTCACCTTTTTGAGAGTGCCAATTAATTTAAGCAAAACCCTGTACAGTATGGTCAGTTCAATAACATTAGACCAATGGTTAAGGTCTAGGAAATGCAGTTGTGCTTATATTAGCACATAGCCTCCTATCTGCACAACGACAGGCAACTTAATTGGTATGTGAAAGTGCTTTGGATAATATGGGTATGTGTGTTGGTGGGGGCAGGTAGGGAGGAAAAAAAAAGAGCGTAACTCAAGGTAGTCAATTCACTGGTTGACATTCCCTGCTCTCTTCACCTTTAGAGCAAGAAATTGCTACCTTCACCTTGCGTGATGAATTGTTATTTTCCAGACATGGGATTTCGTTTTCTCCTTCTTCTTCCATCATCTTTGCAAATCTGCTTGCTTCATAGCAGGGTTCTGAGGGTTAATCATTTATTTAGTGTGTAGAAAAGTACTTTGGGCATCTCAGAAGAAATATCTTATACAGTAGAGAATAAATAATACAACAATAACAAGCTGGTGAATTGTAGTTGGTGTGCATCCCTCATCACAAGTCCTGCCTGGACCCTACCAGTTATTCCTCCATGGGCGGGCAGGGTGAATTACTAAAGTAAAACGCGCATATTATTCCTGGCCTGGAGAGAATATCCAATGGATAACAGGAAAAGGGCTCCTAAGAGTTGAACTGCAAAGGGGAAGATAAATAGAAAAGCAAGATAATCCCAAAAGTGGATTCTTAACTTTTTTTATTCAAGAAGATCTTTCTAGAACTTTCATAGGGGTTGTGCAGGGCATTGTGGGCTCTATTTCTTTTTTATGGGTTCTGAACCTCCACCCTCAGTTTACTTTTGAATATGCACTAGTGACCTGCTGAATGCCTTTTAAAAGATGAAGTGTAAGTACTTTTCTCCCCCAAAGGATTTGCATTGATAATCCCCAAAGACAGATCCATAGACCAAAAAGACATTCTCAGTCTGTGCAGACCAGCAGGAAGCAAACTGTTCTTTTCCCCATCACATAATCATGAATACTTCTACCTCCAATTTTCCTTCATCTGGGAGCCGGAAATCCTGCAACATGAGCACATAACCGTACAAAAGGGATGCATCAACCATGGAGACCAATCAGATGTGAACTAAATTCCGTTAGGAGCTTTGGGAGCCTCTCCTCCACTCACAGCCCTGTTTCCTGATTCCATCCAGATTCCTCAGAGGTAAAGCCTGAGGTTAGGTCCATTCACGGCGGTAAAATGGGTGCAAACCCAGAGTCACTTATGATCATCCCTCTGGCGGAGATGCCTGGGTTAAGCTGCCAATAGTCAGAGAAGATCGTTCACATTCTTGGAGGAGCTAAAGTCAGTTTGCTTCCTTCCTTCATAACTCTGGGCTTATCCCCACGGGGAAAGTAGGGATTTTTTAAAAATTAATTAATTTATTTATTCATTTTTGGCTGTGTTGGGTCTTCGTTTCTGTGCAAGGGCTTTCTCTAGCTGTGGCAAGCGGGGGCCACTCTTCATCGTGGTGCACGGGCCTCTCACTGTCGCGGCCTCTCTTGTTGCGGAGCACAGGCTCCAGACGCGCGGGCTCAGTAGTTGTGGCTCACGGGCCCAGTTGCTCTGCGGCATGTGTGATCCTCCCAGACCAGGGCTCGAACCCGTGTCCCCTGCATTAGCAGGCAGATTCTCAACAACTGCGCCACCAGGGAAGCCCGAAAGTAGGGATTTTGATGGGAGAAAGAGAGGAAGAAGAGGTAATTTTTGGACCAGTGGCAATCTGAGAAGGCGAATAGAAGGTCTAGCTCTCTCGACATAATTAGATCCTCACCCACTTCTGAGAAAGAATTAGAGTCTGGTCCAAAGGCAGCATAACTATGGGCGCTCTCCCGGCAGGGGAGAAGTTGTACTGTAAGTGCTGGAGAGGGCAGCCGAAGCCTCCAGCGGCAGTGTTGGTAGGGTTTGAAATGGTGCCTGGGATGAGTGCTGACCTTTCCTAGTAGCCTAGAGAGCCCACATGGGAGAGCACGACTCAAAACTCCTCCCTTTTCCACCTCCAAATAAATAAAAGCTGCTCCACTTCTTCTGTAGGGGATTTTTCCTACATTTTTTGTGTGTGGTTGTTTTTTTTTTTTTTTGCGGTATGCGGGCCTCTCGCTGTTGTGGCCTCTCCCGTTGCGGAGCACAGGTTCCGGACGCGCAGACTCAGCAGCCATGGCTCACAGGCCCAGCCGCTCCACGGCATGTGGGATCTTCCCGGACCGGGACACGAACCCGTATCCCCTGCATCGGCAGGCGGACTCTCAACCACTGCGCCACCAGGGAAGCCCTTCCTACATTTTTATTCAACTCTTGCCACACGTCTTAGCATGTCCATCTAGCATCCTGCTCTGTAGAACAAGAGTGGGAGCTAGTGGCCTACTGGTCGGGGTGGGGGAGGGGAAGGAGGAGTGACCCATCTTCTGAACTCCTGGGACCTGAGCCTTCTGTGCTCGGAAGCAAGCCAGCTGTCACCATAGTCTAGCAGTCCAGTTACCAGGCTTCCCAGGGGCAGGCTCTAGGTGAACGGGGTGGCAGCAGCCAAGAGCTGTTCTGAGGAAGATTTCTAATGCTGCTGGGCATTGGGTAGGGGTGCTCCTTAGAAGAAAGCCAGCTGGGGCAAAACCCTGTGGAGGCAGCAAGTACAGGTCTGCTGGAGGGCAGAGCTGAGGATGTATTTCATGGCCAGGCGGCTGGAAAGATGTGGGAGCAGAGATGGGAATGGGAGGAAGTGAACCTTGCTTCCCTGTGTGCCTGAGAAGATGATATCTCATGTCCCTTAGGCACGGGTGGGGGGAACATCTCACCAGGATGATTCCTACAGAAAGGTGACCGTCACTGGAGAACTCTATTTGGCAGTGAGGAGACTTCTCACCCTCTTGAGCCCCGTAAGGAGAGGTAGCATGCAGACCTGTGACAATATGCCTTTGGGATCCATCATGAGTCTTCCATAACAGCAGCATCCTCCTGGCTCATCCTTTGGGGCCAGGGTGGGCTCTGCAAGAAGCTTGGCCCAGGCCTAGAGGTCTCCTGCACTCATCACCTCCCACTTTTCTCCAGCCCACTTCTCTCCATGTATTCTAGCCATCCATAAAATCACCGGAGTGGATGCTCTTCCATGATACAAAATTATTAATTTTGCCCTTCCCATTTCAAATAGAAAAGAAAGCTTGCTATTCAATAAGTTAAGTATTTGTGAAGGGGGGCTGTAACATGTGTCAGTTGGAGAAATCAATAACCCAAATACCAGCAGGCCTCACATCCTCTTAATAGCCTCATGTTCAATATTTCTCACTCCAGAAAAACTTTCATTTCCTTCTCTGAGAAATCTCCATGTATAAGGACTATAGATCCCACGCTTAAGGCAAGGGCTACATGATTCTAAAAACTAAGTAGTTTGTAGTCATATGAAACAGCCTGTTTAATTCCCAATATTGAAAAATATTGGCTTTTAATAGTACCGTTAACCTCTTACCGTCAACTATAGTTGCTTATTTATTCATTTAATCACTTAAAGCAGTGGATTGCTGGGGAAACAATTATAATGTTTCAGTACAATGTAATATTTGACTTTTTCACTCATGCGGTTTCCAGCAACATATTGGAAATGGAGTGTCCAGGAAAATCAGGTCAAAACTTCATGATGGTATAAAAGAAAAGGACTTATTTCTTTGTTCTCTGGACTTTTCCTTTGAGTCCTCAAAGCAAACTTAATGACTGAGTTAGGTAAATCAGGTTGCACAAACTTTCAGTGTAATTCTGATGGTATTGATCACCAGTTCACTGTCATTTTCTATTCTTGGTTTGAGCAACTTGTAGAGAATGAATAGACCTGGAATGAGTCCCTGGTATTTGCATGTCATTTTAGAACTGTCAAAGTGCTTTCATAGATCTAATCTTTTGGGTCCTCAGAAGAACTCTCTTAGGCAGATAGAGCATCTAAGTAAAGCAATTATATTCATTCCCATTTTACAGCTGATGAAATTGAGATCCAGAGAGGAAAGGATAAGCAGACCAAACAAAAGACAAGTGTTACGTTTCCCCAGTTCTTGTGAGTGTAATTGAAGTGTCTTTTCTTTTTCTTCTTTTTGTCAATGGTTAATAAGCACCGTTTTGAAACAAAGTTTATTTTTGCCATTATTAAAAACAATAATTTTGTAATGACTCTGACCTCTGCAGGTCCTGGCTTTGACTCCTTCCTTACCAGCTCTGGCCCTGCCCTCTCCGCCTGATCCCCCGTCCCTCTAAGTCACACAATTCTAATCAATTTGTACCTCTGTTGCTGTCACACGTTCCCCAGTGAGGCGTCAACATTCTGACCACTGATTTCAAAATAACTTTAGAAAACAGTGATGAAAAGTAGATTTTTCTACCGGAACTAATAGGTATTCCTGGGCAATTCCTGCCATATTTTTGCACAGTGAATGCTGTTCATAAATAATGTCAGAAGTGGGCCTTCACTCCTTTAGTAAGGTGGTCATTTAATGTAAGTAAATCCACATTAAATATTGAAGATCAGAAAAAAGCAGCCTCCTCAAAGAGGTCACATTTAAGTGAAGAAAAAAAAAACAAAAAAAAAACACCCCACAATGTGTGGGGAGAAGACCAGCCTGACGCTGGGTGGCACAGAGTTAATGGCTCATAGAGAGCATCTACATGTTTTTTAAAGATGTTTTATTGCTTACAAAAGGAAGTAGTCTTGAGAGACTCCAGCCAGCTGCGGCTGTCGGACTAGGAAGGATCCTGTTCAATTAGTGTTGTAAAATAAAATACTTTGTAAAGGAAATAAACACGATGCTAGCTAAGATTCATGCTTTCAAATATACACAAGGTTTGAATTTTTAATTAGGACTGCTAATTACAGTCATCAGAAAGCAGAACAGAATAGATTTTACCTTACATTTAGCAGACAAGCCTTCAACCCCAGTGTATTTTTCAATTTCATTAATATTTTATGAAAATGGCCCTTGCAGCTTCAGCCTATTCTAGTCTCCTACAAAACTGCCCCACATTATGGATGCCAATGCCTTTAAGCCATGTGCATTAGTGTGATGACAAAATGCAAAACAGCGTCTTGTCAACCATCGCATCAATTGATTCTGTTAGATAGTGTAAAAACAGTTGGGTGTGAGTTATCATCTCAGGGACACTAACGATGAAGCAAGACACTGGCTGAGAACAGAAATTAATGATTCTAATATTTTTGAACAAATTAACCTTAATGAACTGGTCTCGCAAATACTGTATTATCTCCAGATAAGTCAGCAAGTGGAACAACCCCGTTACATGAACACGTGGTAAATTTATATAAATAAGGATATTAAATAAACACAAAGCCTATATGTCCATATTTTATAGGTTTACCCCTCTCTCATGCTGCTTGTACCTCAGATACAATATAGATCCAACTAGTCACTCCCCTTATTATAGTGAAATTGGTAGTGATTGACTATTTTATAAAATTGCCTGTAACATCGTGGAAGCATCAATAAAATACTCCCCCAAAGTTAGAGGATAACTGATTGTCAGAAAATTAAATTTTATATTTAATATACAAAGGACTTTCCTAAATGTAAAGTGAATCCTTCTGTAAAATGATGACTTTTTCTGTTATTGTGAAGCATATCACCCCTTCTCATTATTTATTCATCTGTTTTGTTAGGTTTGGAGTTTTGCAAATTGGGTTTTCATAAAACAAGTCACACCTGCGGTACTCCTAAGAATGAAGCATGCATTTCCCCTCTGTAAATACTTTGGAAAAGTTCATTACAGTGATCCCAAACTGATCATTGGTGGGATGACTTTGAAACGTAAAATAAAATAAAGACAGGGGCACTTTTGTTAGCAATTCCTGAACAAGAGCAAAGTACTGTACAGTAAAATTTTGACCCATTCTCACATTCCCCATAATTGTTAGCGTACCAAAGTTAATGGCATTCAGTTAATAGGAATACAATTGACAGACAACTCAAATGAAATACACCTCCCTAAGATAGTTCACTGCCAGATTCAACTGCAGCTTGAAAAAAAAAATGTAATGATTTTTAGCAGTGGTTTTGCTTAGATAGTTTCTTGTGTGTTTCTTCCACACAAGGCGACTTCGGTTTTCTCTCTTCACCCAGAAATCTGCCCTCATGTAACCACACTTTTCATCACAAAGGATCTTTACTTTTGTTTAAAAGTGTTTAGTACCCACTCAAATCTGTGGTCCAAAATCCTGGAAACCCATTCACAAGTCCTGTACAGAACTCAGATGGCTAGCATAGCGCAGGGAGATCAGCTCGGTGCTTTGTGACCACCTAGAGGGGTGGGATAGGGAGGGTGGGAGGGAGGGAGATGCAAGAGGGAAGAGATACGGGGACATTTGTATATGTGTAACTGATTCACTTTGTTATAAAGCAGAAACTGACACACCATTGTAAAGCAATTATACTCCAATAAAGATGTTGAAAAAAAAAAAAACTCAACTGGCTAATTTAAAGAAGAGGAAACAAAGGAAAGGCACTTGCCAACAACAGTTTGTTGGCTTAACTTTGACTTGCTTTCCCAGGAAGGAAGAAAACAGAATTTTCAATGAGAACTGTCAGCCCTGGTTATGACAGAAGCTCACTAGTGAGAGATCCAGAGTCTCCCCTGTATTGGCAGAGGAGCAAAGAAACCCTCCAAACAGAATTTTTTCAAGCTTCCTCTACAACTCCACTTAAATAATTTACTTTTTATTTTTTCTCAGACTCTTTTTAAAGTTGGCTGGCGTGTGTGTTGACAAGCACGCTTTACTGCATAAGATGACTTGTGTATTTGGAAAGGGGAAAAAAATATCACAAAACTCCCTCCAACTCAGAGAGTAAGAGAACTACTATATTTACTCTGGGGAAATACAGTTAGTCTGAACTCTGGCTTCAGCTAAGGGGCACTAGATATAAACTAATAAAAGTAAAGTAGCTGTTTTTGGAACGTGGTTTACTAATTTAAGAACCAAACCAGTGGCTGTGTACCTAATTCAGCAAACTAACTGGCCATAGAACTGTTAGCTCTAGGCAGAAAGACCTTAAATCCGTTCATTAGAACGTAATACATGGTTATTTAATCCAGGAAAGCTTAATTCTAAAATTCATCCTTTCAAAGTTCTGACAGTTACTGGAGAGTATGGTAGATGAATAAAATGATATGGAAATAATGGCTTAAGTGTAGCTGCTGATATTCTGAATCCTTGTTTTCACACTTCAATATTTATGAGGATGTGCAGTGACTAAAATAGAAGGTTGGAAAGAAAATAAAATAGAAGATGGAAAGACAACAGGCTATTTAGGTCATTCATATATATTTGGATTATAAATGGAATTACTGACCTGGGCTTCCTGAGAATCTTTACGTTGATAAAATACAAAAGACTCTTTCCTACGTATCTCACAGTAAACGGATTCAGAAAACTGTTCAGAAAACACAATCTTTTTTTTTTTTTTACTAATACAGAAAATATTCTTCTCTGAAAAGAAGGTAATTTTGTGTCTTCTGAATAGTAATAAAACATTCTTTCAGTAAAAACACCATTTCACCCCCTCTACCCCTGAAAAGTTTTTATGTAATACCTTTTGAAATAGTTCACAGAATTCTACCCAGTGTATTACATAAGTCATACTTTATAAGATAACATATTATTAAAGATGTCTTTACATTGCTTTTTCATAAAATCTTCCTCTGTTATAAATCTTTCAATTGTTACTGGCAGGGCAGAAGGAAACTGGCAGAGAAGACAGTGCTTGGCTGTAGGTGTTTGACATTAACCACTTCTATCTACAAGGTCTTCACCATTGGATGGGAAAATAGACCACGGTAGTTTATTTACTATCAGACCTGAAATTATATTCAGACCAAAGCAACAAACAGCATAGATGCTGTAGTATAGATTGCTCTGAAATGTACTTTCAACTTGCAATGGAAAATGTTCCTAGAATTATTTTGAGATTATAATAAATAATGAGCCTATGCAAGTCCATTTCTTCCTAAAGACCTATAAAGCATTCTATTTATAGTGGCATATTCTCAATTTTATAGTTAATAAATACTTTTAAATCTAGATTCAAATAGTTGGTAGAAAAAATTTTTTTTGATTAGCTGATACTCCAAATAATAAAAACTATTATAAAATTCAGGTGATTCAAAATTTGACAAATACTTGTCCTCTTCATTCCATCCAACAACCAATGTACACTTAAAAAAAATCTTGGGGCTTCTCTGGTGGCGCAGTGGTTGAGAGTCCGCCTGCCGGTGCAGGGGACACGGGGTCGTGGCCCGGTCCGGGAAGATCCCACAGGCCGGCGCGCGGAGCAGCTGGGCCCGTGAGCCATGGCCGCTGAGCCTGCGCGTCCGGAGCCTGTGCTCCGCAACGGGAGAGGCCACAACAGTGAGAGGCCCGTGTACCGCAAAAAAAAAAAAAAAAAAAATTCTTGGTGGTTTATAGTCTCCATCTGTGCAATAAACTCAAAGTGATTCCTTTTTATATCTACTTTGATATTCATCATTCATTCATTCATTTGTTCTTTCTTTCATGTATTCTCATCACAGGCATGAATTGAGCATCTGTAGCTGTGCTGTCCTATAGCCACACGTGTCTCTTGAGCACTTGAGGTGTGATTAGTCTGAACTGAGATGTGCTTTGACTGAAAAACAAGCATTCTACCTTGATTATGTGTTGAAATGATCATACTTTGGATCTACTGTGTTAAATAAAATATATTATTAATTTCTTTTTTATATGTGACTACTAGAAAATTTAAAGTTACATATGTGTCTTTCATGCTAACCTACAGGGCAGTAAGCACTGTGGTAGGCTCTGGAGATTCTAAAGTGAAAACCACAGTGATCTGGTCTTCAAGGAGCCTAGTTTAGTGCTGACATGAAAAGTCTAGAGCAAAAATTCCAACTGTATTATTTTCCTGTGGCTTGACATCCAAAGCAAATGCCTTTTTTACTTCTCTTTGTTGAATCACTATTCCTAATATGTAAAAGTCACTTAATACTTGCAATGTTCTACAAGACTCTCTGTTTTTGTCAGCACAGAGTTTGGATAACTTGGAGGCTAAGTCAATTTGGCCTGTTACACTAACCTCTTCAGGAGACTTCGTCACTACTGAGGAGCTCAGACTCCTGAAGAGGCACCTGGAGCTGGTTGCCCAGCAATGGTTGCCCTTGCAACGGCATTCAACATCCTCATTCTGCTCACAGTCAATGACAAGGCTGCTTAGGGACAGGGGTACACTCAGTTGTCTGGGAATAGAGTTTTCCTCCGTGTGAACCTAATTGGCCTGTGCAGGGATTGTAGCTGTAACTTCAGCCTCATTAGCACCATACTTCCTCCGTTATTGATCTGGCTCAAATCGCTAATAGTAAATATGCCCTCCTTGGAAAAGACACATCCTATGGAGAGCTCTCACTCTGTGAAAACAGAAATACCTCACTCATGTTATATCATGACATTGCTGGACCATGCTATTTATTTTCTGGAAACTCGAACTAGGTAATTTAGCTTACCAAGAAACAACTTTATTTCAGCCATAGTCACATGGTCTTTCTGTGCCGACAATAAAATATTTCAATTATTATAAGCAGTTTCTTTTTTTTATGTTTTCCTCAGAATAGCTTAAAGTCAATTAATTTATACTTGTACATATATAAAATTTAATTTCAAAGAGGGGTAAAGAAATTTTTGACATCCTTACAATGACATTATCTTTATGACAATTCCAAAGTATTTTGCCTGTGGGAAAAATGTGGAGTTGGTACTTGGTAGTCATTAAGTCCAGTGCAGTCTTGTTAGGATAATCAAATCCTTTTGCTCTGTGTATTACCCTCTGGTCTCCACTCCCCAGCCAACTACCTGATTGGATAATGGTTGGGATTGACTGACAAGTGTGACAAAGGCCACAGGGCCATTTCTTTACGATGGGGATTGATGTCTCTGTAAATACAATCCTTCACCTTCAATACCTTTAAACACCCAATGATTAACCTAAAGTAGCTCAGATTTGCTTTTATTTTCATTTATTCCCCTTTTACAACTGACATAAGGCCCCCAAAGACAAGAGTACTCACTGCACCATTTTTCCTGTTCAGATGGTCAATTAAATATTTATTTTCTGTAAATTTTGGTTAAGAATGCTAATATTATATTTTACTAAAACGTATACTTGGGTCTGTGGCTCCATAGTATATAGTCAATTGTCTCATACTTCTGACATATAACCAAATTAATATGGTTTACTTTCCACAAATATAATTATTAAGATTCATTGTTATAATATTAACTAGAAGAAGAAAAGAATATTAAGCCAACAATTTATTCTTCTTCCCTCAGTTATGCAATAATATAGTATTCTGGATCACCTTCATTATTTGAGTGAACTCAAATCTTCTTTGAAGGAATTTTATCACAATGGTAGATAAGATAAGGTTTAATTTCTCAGGATGAAATTTTTTATCAAAAAATTTGATGTGAAATGTATAAAAATTAAACATTATCTTCATTTTTATATGTTGTTCCATTGTAATAGAAGTTGGTCGAGCTAGCCATTTTTCAGAGACAGATAAAGCAAAGTACTCGCTGAAAGCTTTAGTTAAAACATGCAAAACCTCTTTCAAGTATCTTTTATATTCCAGTGGGAATAACATTTATATGACAATTATTTTAGAAATACTGATCATTTAGAAATTCTACAGTTGACTTCAATCAAATCAAAGCCAATTTTAGATGAATGATCTTTCTAGTCACTTGAAAATGAATTTTTATGAATTTGTATGCATATATAAAAATGAATGGGTTATATGAAAGCTGTATTGGATTGCATCTTGAGAATATTGTACCATTTAAATAAACATATTTGTATATAACATTTTAATGATAAACAAAACATGAAGAGTGCAAGGTTAAGTTGAAAATCATGTAAACTTCCATGCCATTTAGGTGGTTAATAGAAACAAAATTCTAAAAACTTAACTACAGCCATATTAAAGCTTAATTAGAAAATAAGCTAAATAGTTAATTACATGAATCCACAAGCACTTATATGGTAGTTATCACCAGGTGAATTAAGAATGAATTACTAATATTTTCTACTGTTAATACATGGTTAATTAATGATTAAACAGTGTTTTACTGCTTACTCATTAATGATTTATTACAGTTACTTAAACAGTTTCCCAGATTTGAGTGCCTTAAATAGACATTTTAAGATTACTTTCCAGGTTTACCTTCTTTCTAATGCACTGATTACCCCATTTTCTATTGTACTACTCTGATCTTTCAACTGTGAATATCAAATATCTTGATTACCTGATGAGTAAGAGCTAATCCACTGGCGCATATGAATTCAAATAGTAGAACTGAATGTGAAAAGGGGCACAGATCTTCCTGTGTCAGTTCAGCTCTGCTCTTCTCCCCATGGACACGTTCTCTTAAACTGTGAGTGGGAGAAGGGACTGCGGGACGTTAAACCCAAGTAACCCAAATGGTCCCCCATCTTAGATTCTGCTCCCTGTCCCAGCATCTAAGTTGCCCTCATGTTGATGACGGTTCTGCCTGAGAAGAACATGCTCTCTAGGTCTGTTTAGGTAAAGAGATCTCTCGTGGTGGTCAGTTACGGGACCGCAGAGGCCTTCTCTTAGTCATGGGGCCCAGGTCAAGGTGGTCTGTGTATTGTCAGGCATCCTGGTAGTGAGAGAGCTCTCTCACTGTGCAGTTCATTTAGAGATGGCCCTTACCTTGAGATATAACTGTGATGGAGGTTATACATGCTGGGGACCTGTTCTTTATCACAAATGTGCTTGTCATTGCTTCTGGATTTGCCTAGAGTCTCCCAGAATGCAATTATATCTTCTGAGATGTACCTGACAACCAGATTGAGGTGTTTTTCTCTCATTTTGGAAAGCTACATGGAAATAGCTTCTGGGGTGTGACATTGCAATCTTAATGCTTGTCTTTATGTAACTATTTATCCTTATCAGGGGGATTCTGTGACTGCTAGGAGACTGTTTAGTTGGTTTAGAAATGACAGTAATGCTCTGGAAACGGCTTTTCTTTTCTAAAAAAGGACAGGTATATGTTAGGGGTGAAACTACTAAAATTAACTCTCTTTCCTCCTCACCTTTCAAAAAGATAGAACTTTAAAAATACAGACTGTCAGAGGGAATGCACTTGTTTTACATTTGTTAAGGAAAGACAGAGAAATCTAATTTTTACCACAATAGCCTTAGAAATAACGATAAGCCTTATCCAATGGAAACTTGACTATATTCTTGGACTATGAGCTATTTTGCAATTTGCTGTTAAATATCTATTTTTTTTAAATCAGCTTATTTTAAAAACTTGATTTATTTTGTTTGTCCTTAAAAAATTTAATATAAGTTCGAGGTAATGTGATACTTCTAGGTTTCTAGGAACAGAAAAAAAAACTTATACTATGCCAAATTTGAATGGAGAAATCCGTATATTGTAGGATAGTTTCTGTCTTCCACGCAGAGAAAAATGGTAGAGATAGAATTGAAAATAGTTCAGAATAGAGAAGAAAAATCAGATTAAATATTGCTGATTAATGTTGTTTACTAATCACAGCCCTAATCTATAAAAGCTGATCCCGGTTACATATTTGAATCAAGGGACAACAATTTTAGAGTTATGAAATGTTGTAATATAGATTCAATATATACATATATTGACTAATGAGAATTTAGTTGTATATAATAAAACAAAAAAGTTAATATTGCGGTACATATCTAGAAACTATTTGGAAAGAGTCATATTTACCTTTACAATTTGAGTGTTGTTTGGGGTTAGGATTTCAAAAGCATCTGGCTAACACCCATTGCCAGCACAGTTTTGCCAGAGGTAACATTTTAAAAATTTATTTGCATCTCTTTAACTGTCAACCTCTGATGAGGTAGGGATTGAACATTTGGAAATGTAAAGAAATATATAGAAGGAGGGAAGGAGAAGAGAAGTGAAAGCAAGGGCTGTTTAAAGGTTTTGCACATTTTATACCAGCCTGAAGCAAATGGGTATGAGTCTGTGATAACTTTTGAAGGTTAATTTAGAAATCTTTGTTTCATGACATCAGTGGATGTTTCCATTATCCACTGAGATGGTGTCTTGAGTTGTAGAATCACACTTCATTCACTCACTCATTCATTCACAGAGTTTTGTGGGATATCTGCTATGTGATGGGCTCTGGACGGAGCAAGGACAGGAAAGTCAATCTGAAAATGAAACTAAGAGTTTCAAGAAAAGTGGCAATATTGTGGAATTCTAGGCAAAGTTAATACGACTCAGCAGCAAACAGTAGCCAAACGTCTTTTCATATTTTTCTTCTTTTATTATCATAGTGACCTACAGTGAATCTGATAAAAGTGATTTCAGATATTTGCAGGCCCACCATCCAAACAACATTGTGTAGTGGCTCCTTCTGCTATAGGGGTGCTGGCCAAGGATTGAATCCTCCAGCAGTAACCTCAGGGAGATGAAGTTCTTCATGGTTCAAGGACAAAAGTGGACTAGAGTCCTAGGAGATGCGGGTCTCCATTTCAGAAACAAAGACGTTAGATCTCTTGTTTCAAATATCCAGTCCTTTTCTGTGTTGCTCCTCATAGAACTAAGCTACTGTGTGCTTTGTGTGAGGATCCTCTTCTTTGAGAAGAAACAACACCCTTGACTGCCATATTTAGAAGGATAAAGCATGACCAAGGGACCAGGTATGATCAAAGAGAAAGGGATAAAGCAACATGTTCCTTAGATTCTTAATTTGCCTTTAGTCAAAGAAAAAAAAAAATAGCTACACAAGTTTGAGACCAAATTATGTTTTTGATACTAACTAGGTGAGTGCAGACGGAGGATTTTTAACCTGTAGTCCCTGGACCTATGTAGATAGGTTTTAAGTAATCTGTGGACCCCATTATATTGTAGGCAAAAGTTTGAATGCATATGACTTTTTCAAGAAAGGGCCTATAGCTTTCATCAGGTTTTAAAGGGTCTGTGTCTCTAAATTTAAGAACAATTGCCTTTTTTTTTTCTTTTTTTTTTTTCCTTTTGGCCGCACCATGCGGCATGTGGGATCTTAGTTCCCCGACCAGGGATTGAACCCATGCTCCCCCCACTGGAAGCGTGGAGTCTTAACCACTGGACCGCCAGAGAAGTCCAAGAACGCTTGCCTTTAAAAATCATTTGAGTGACAGCGCTATTACACCAAGATGTATTTCTCTTAATTCTGGAATTTCAAGCTTTTTATATGAAATTGTTTCCTTCAAGTTAAGACTATGCAAAATCCAGTCAATACCTGCTATGATCTGATGAAGCTGAGGAGAATAAAAAGCTAACTTTCACTCCTCTGGATTACACAAGTTCATTTCTGCATTCTGCTCTAGCTCGGGTATGTAGACATGGCCAGAAAGTATTTCCCATTGAGGGGCAAGATAGTTTAAAAATCCTGTTTTGGTATGCTGATAGGCTCTATAACCTAAAATAATTTCTTTGGTTTTACTTATGTACTTGTCATAGACCTTTACACTTTCTAAATTTAGCACAGTTTTGATGTTTCTTGGGCAACTGACCATGAAAAATTTTCCATCTTCAAGTAGGGGTAAAATAACTTGACTATTTCCATATCTCTCAATTATGGATAACTGTAGTTTGTTCTTCTATCAGCATATTTTTGTGAACTCACCCTTGCTGTCTGAAAACTTCGCACAGTAATATTTTATTCTGTCCCAAAGGCACCATATGTCACATTCCACCTTCCTAAGATAGACACCAGGTGTCAGAAAATGGCAGGCTCTCAGTAGCTAAAGTTGAAGGTAATGGTCTTTGGCATGTCTAAATGCACTTTAAGAAAAAAAGTTTCTCTATGAATAAAAGATGTGGAAAAGTCAGTCATGCTAAGTTATCATTTTTAAGCACATAATTGTTAGCAAACATGAAAGTTTTCCTATAAGAGTAAGATACTTGGATTTTATTTAACAAGAGATCTTATATACAAATTAATAGATCCAATCAGATTAAAATTGTATATATGTGAAAAACAACAAACAAAATAAAAACACCCCACAACCAACATATTATCATTTCTTGGACTAGACGTGATGGAATGTGTTCATTCTGGCATTGAGCTTTGACAAGTGTGGTCATGTGTAAGCGTTCTAGAAAAGAAAGGAGAAAGTATATTTATTCCAATCTAAATTATGTCCCTAGATAGCATGACGGTGACTGAATTTATCATATCCTCCCATGGAATTCCCAGTTAAGATATCAGATATAGGCAAAAGGCTCAAATTACTTGTAGGTGCAACATTTTAACACGGGACATCCAGATGGAACTTTTATAGATTCACAAATAGCGCGGCTCACTGTACTGGAATGCTGGATCCAAATGGCACATCCCTTTTGAGGTTACAGCTTAGAGTAAAACAGATTTATTCATAATCAATGCACTCATATGACCAAGAATGTTACAGTTCATCCAAGACGAAAAACAACAGGAAACTTAAGCCAAGACTCATTTAATTTTTGCCCTTCTTACTATATGCATTGGAAAAGAACCCCATTGGCCCTTTTTTAGCTAGTAATGTCTAATGCAGGAAGACAGGAATAAGCAGAGTAGAAAGCACCTGTCAGCTCTATTTCCCACTCTCCTTGATTAGCATGAAACATTAATAGGGCTTTCAGAAATTCTGGCCTGAAATGGGCTTTGCCTGAGAACGTGTCTGTCTTTACTGCATAAAAGCCGCTGTCATTAAAAAAGGGCAGATAACTAAAGAAGACTCTTTCTTGAAACTTATACCTTTTTTTCATACAATGAAAAATTATTTTAATAATGGGAATCACATACACTGCCATTTGTATAATATTTCCCATAAAATTCCCCCATTAAATTTGCTCCTTTACTTGACTCATCTCTTTTTTTAAAAGAATGACACGCACAAAATGATACATCATACTTTCTTATAAAGAATTGAAAATGAACATACAGTAATGGGTTAACATACATTTTAATAAAATTTTCATTGCTGTGCATTTCACTTTTCGATACTGAAAACCAGGGATGTTCCAATAACCTCAGGCAATGCCTAAGGATAAAACAAATCATATGGTGGTGAACTATTTTCACCTATTTATTCTTCTACAGGAAAAAATATTCATAAATACCAAAGAAAATCAGATGTGCACCAAAAAATTATAACCAGTCTTAATACCCTTTGCCACATACTGTATGTCACTGTATACTAAAAATAAAACCAAAAAAAATGCTTTAGGGATTTCTAGAATCTTTCAAGGGTTTAGTGTATTGTTAATTTTCATTAAAGGTAAGTTTCAGATTGATTTCCATTTTCCGAAATGGCCACAAAAATCAAAAGATATAATGGGATTCAAATAAGGTCATAGATCATAAAATATAGCTTCCAGTCTCTTAATAAAAACTATGCCCAGATTCGTAATTTGAGGGTTGAGTTTTTCAGTCTAGAAACTTTTGATTTGAGTTGAGCACTTGTTATATTTATGAAGTCAGTTCATTTACAAAGAAAAATGCATGTTAGGGAGCCTGTCCTTACATTACGTGAGTGTGTCAGTCAGCACCCTCGACGTTCTTGCATATGATTTCCTAAGAGGGCAAAGTCAGCAGAGAACAGCCCTAGGTGAAATGAGGTGTCTGCCAGAATTTTATTAAAAAGCAAAACTTTGTGGAAAAAGCATGCCAATTGCCCCAACTTCACCACTTGGCTATGACGGGGCAGCCCACATTAAATGAGGTGCAAATCATAAATGTGTTTCCAATTTCTTTCTGGTGATTCTATAAGTGTGCAACTCCTACAGCATCTTATAGACAGGTTCACTAGGCACCAATGACAAGGAAAGTTAAAAGCATAAATGTACTATCGATTTAGCTAAGAATAGCTGTTATTTAAAATACTGTGAGCACTTTCCATCCTATTAAGAAACATTTTTATTTTTAATCAGGTCTCCGAAGGAGGATGCTGATAATATTGGTCTCAAAACAAGATGAGGAAAACGAAATTGAGCTATTTGTAATGAGGTGGGTAGACCTAGAGTCTGTCCTACAGAGTGAAGTAAGTCAGAAGGAGAAAGACAAATACCATATGCTAACACATATATATGGACTTTAAGAAAAAAAAATGTCATGAAGAACCTAGGGGTAAGACAGGAATAAAGACACAGACCTACTAGAGAATGGACTTGAGGATATGGGGAGGGGTAAGGGTGAGCTGTGACAGAGCAAGGGACAGGCATGGACATATATACACTACCAAACGTCAGGCAGATAGCTAGTGGGAAGCAGCCGCATAGCACAGGGAGATCAGCTCGTGCTTTGTGACCGCCTGGAGGGGTGGGATAGGGAGGGTGGGAGGGAGGGAGACGCAAGAGGGAGGAGATATGTGAACATATGGATATGTAGAACTGATTCACTTTGTTATAAAGCAGAAACTAACACACCATTGTAAAGCAATTATACTCCAATAAAGATGTAAAAAAAAAAAAAGACTAAAAAAGTCAAATCTTATCAAATGAAATTGTACAAGCCCCAGTTAACTGTCTGATGGTCATAAACCTATAGAGACTATGGAACACATCCTGAAAGGTACTTTAAAGTCTATAATGTTTTTTCTCTTCCAATCAGTGTTTTGCTTCATAGATTAAAAACAGTATGTAAAGGATACATATCTGATCTCTGTGTATTCTTGTAAAGCAAGTCTGTGCTCAAGACACATAACACACAGTCTATAAAGCAAGACACACCCTTCATTGACGCTGACAACTGAAACTGACTTTCAGAGCTGGGACCCCGAGGAGGAACTGTTCTAGTCATAAGTCCTGACAAGTCCCTGGGTGACATTACCTGGCGTCCTAATTGTCAGGGAGGCAAGTTAAGATTTTTCAGCATAGCATTAAATCCTTTTCCAGTCCTAAGGAGACACATGAAAACCTCATGTATTTGAAATACTAACATGAAAACAGGCTGTGAATAATGGCCGAGGGACTCCAAATTG
>NW_020174917.1:362373-414873 GCF_003031525.2 Neophocaena asiaeorientalis asiaeorientalis | reverse complement strand
CTTCCCAGACCGGGGCACGAACCCGTGTCCCCTGCATCGGCAGGCGGACTCTCAACCACTGCGCCACCAGGAAAGCCCCTGAAGACGTTTTCTTAATAGCACCCTTCCTCTCTGATCAGGTCTTGGGGAGGCTTTACTCCATAGTATAAACAAGATTTAAATTCTGAAGGAACAGAAGAGAAGTCCTTCTCTCTGGGAGTAGACTAACTCTCAAGTAGAAGGGAAATGAAAATGCAAAATTTACCAGTCAATAAGTTGCTAGGTCTGCCCCAATGCAGAGTAAGTGAAGGGAGGCCAAGAAGGTTTAAGGAAAATCCATTCTAATGGAAAATATGATCAGGGAAATGGTATTCCCCTTAAGAACAATCAAGGATCTGAGACTCCTAAAAACCAAATTCTAACAATTCTTAATGAAAAGTCATTGTCTAGCAATCTTCAACACCTGTTGAAATTTCTCGTTTTAGATGGCAAGTTGAATATACAGTAAATTCAGTCTAAAACATGTATTTAAAACGGAATCAATAAATATACAACTATACCTGAAAACAGCAAGGGGAACTCTTGCTGAATAATTGAGAGATTAATATATCCCTAAAAGAAGGAAGCAGATAGGCAGAGCTAGCAGTACGCTAAGGTTGCAACCACTGACAAAAGCTTTCCCCGTATACATATACGCCAAAGTCTACGAGGCTCAAAGGAAATATTCGTTGCAGAAGGCGTGTGTATAATGAAGACAGCTAACCTTTCAGGAGAGCCAACACTGTGTAAGACTGATAAAAACCACACAAATGAAAGAACTAGCATGCATGTCATGGTGTGAATAGAATACTTAGAAGGAACTTTAAAGAAATATGTTTCATATAGTCAGAGAGATGAAGTAAATCTCATCCATAAAACAAGAATAATAAAAATAGGCATTTCTATGTATATATAATTGTTGAAATAATATTCAGTAAGTAGACAATGAAAATATTTGACTATAAGATTAAAATTAAGTGAAATGAAATCACAAAACAAAAATTCATCTAGACTAGAATGTAGGATTTATGAAGACAGGGTTTTTTGTTTCATGTGATCACTGCTGTATCCCCAGTGCCTAGAAACATGCCAGGCACGTAGGAACTTTTTTAAATAAAATGATGAAGGAACTCACAGCTTCCTCCATCCTTTATGTCAGAAAGGATGGTTCTTCAACTGTACTCTTCTTATATCGTTGATTCATCAGTATCCCCTCCCTCTGTTTACATATCCAATCTCTCCTTCTTCACTTTCTCTTCCCTGTCCACTGACAAACATATTTAACTAACTACCCCTTCTTTCACCCTACTGCCTCCTCCTAAACACTTCTGGAATTTCACTAATGAAAATGCAGGCCTCATCTGCTGCCTCAACTTCTTGGTTCCATTTATCCACAACTCACGGCAGTCTCTTCCTTCCATTCAGTCACTTCTTTTAGTCCTCTTATTACTGACATTTCTGCAGCTTTTTACTGTGCTGATTGTTCTTGTTTGATTTTAATTGTCCTCTCTGGAACTTGTGTCGTCCCTCTTCACTTCTAACTCTTGTGTCTATCCTTCTTCTTTCCTGTGACTGGTTTCTGCCTCTTGGACTACCCCTTAAATTTCCCAGATGCCATCTTCAATTCTCTTACCTTTCACTCTAAAAGCTCTATTCAGGCGATCTCAACAAATCCTTAGCTTCAATCACCAACTACAATACACAATTCTTAAATTTATGTTCCCTGCCTAGAGCCTTTTCCTGAATTCCTATATTATATTCCTCACCAGTGTGCCAACCAGTTGAGGAAGACGAATGTGATACGGACAACACAA
This sequence comes from Neophocaena asiaeorientalis asiaeorientalis, assembly GCF_003031525.2. Classification (NCBI taxonomy): domain Eukaryota; kingdom Metazoa; phylum Chordata; class Mammalia; order Artiodactyla; family Phocoenidae; genus Neophocaena; species Neophocaena asiaeorientalis. The sequence continues at coordinate 413,041 of NW_020174917.1, read as the reverse complement.
AATGCGATTATGTCCATCGCAGGAAGAAAACAGTTATGGGTCATTCCACTTATTAGCTATGTGACTTGGAAAACATTATGTGAGCTCTCTCTTCTCATCAGAGAAGAATGGGAAGAATAGTAGTATCCACCTGATACGGCTTTTGATAGGATGAGATGAAAATTCAGTATAGCATTTAGAACAACGCCTAGAACTAAGTAGTCAATACGTGTTAGCTGCACTTATCATTATTTAAAATTTTTAGCTCACAAGAGAGGCCTTGAGATCATATGAAGGTTTCAGGTAAGGCTTCCTGGAGGAGGTTATCTGTGTGCTAAATTTTAAAGAATGAGGAGGAGATGAATCAATTGAAGTGTAGGAAGGACATTTCCGGCCCCAGAAACAACATACATAACACAAAGAATGGAAGCATATGCTCTGTAAGATAAAATAAAACAGGAAGGTATTTCTAAAGTATAAATTTCAAGGCAGCAAATGGTCAGAGATAAAACTAGAAAATTAGATAAAGATCAGGTCGTGGAGTATGGCCTTGAATGCCATACTAAAGAGTGTGGTTGCTTTAAAAATTGATTTTTAAACATGGAAGTCATCAAATCCTTTTTTTATTTTTTTCATTCTAGATGGAATCACTTTGGCAGCACACGGCAGGATGTCATTAAGACAACAAATTTAAAAAATCAAAAAGTTAAGGCATCAGTTATAAGAAGACCTGAAGGGACTGTGTTCATAATAAGATGTATGGCATCTCTTAGGAACTCTCCCAAATAGTGGGAAGTTTTGAGAGTTGATGGAGGTGCCACACTAGTCAACTAGGGTGAAGTGTGAGACATACTGATGATGACCATTTCCGTGGCTGGATCAAACATAAGTTATACAATTAACTCTAATGTGTCCAACAGTAGTAAGTACAATTATGGAAATATAAGTACAACGGGATCAAAAGAGAAAGAATTCACTGAGAGAGGCAGAATCAGAACATCAAGTAGGCGTGGAATTCTAAATTGTACTATGTTTTAGCCACATCTACTGTGGTTAAAACATAGTGAGAAATGCAGAGGGGTGGTATAAAATGAAGCTTAAGCATAGCTTAGAGGTAGATTGTGAAAGGCATACATCGTCTTGCCAACAATTCTTAGTTTTCTTCCATATAGGTAACTGAAATTGGTATTTTATCATATTTATTGGTTTCTGAATGTGTTTTATTTATTGTTATGGAATAATGGAATGAAAGAAATGAAATTACTGTGGAGATACAGAAAATTAAATGCTGGACGTCATATTTGAATTCATATCTACATTTTCTGATTACATGTATTAGGTAGTAGATTTAAATCTCCTTCACTTCAGGACATAGTTCTCACCAATCAGATGAGAACTGAGGTCTTAACATTAAAATGTGCTTTACAATATATTCATTACATTTGTAACTGACCCATATAATAGGTTGACCATGTTTATTGCAGTTATTAATCTGGAATGTCTACAGCATTAGGGTGAAGTAAGATGTCAAAACCATTTAGTGAAGTCTATATTCTGATTAAGAATATGTGTGCTGAGTTATTCATTCATTCAAAGCAATCACAAGTAATAATAATCCATCTTATGTTTATATTTAATCATGAGAGAGTCCAGAGCTTTTGGTAAACTAAAATTATTCCAGTGTTCAGCCATAACAATAATTGTACTGAGTGAAATAGCACAATACAAACTACAGGAACCTGAAAAATCTTACATAGGCAGGTGTTAAAATACATGTTTTAAAATAGGTACTGAGTTGAAATTAATGATCTTGTTTATATACAGAATAGAATCTTAGAATCATAGCATCTTAATAAAGCAAGAAGAGACCTTGGCGATCACCTTCTCCAATCACTTCATTTTATGGATGAGGAAACTAATTTCTATGGTTTTGATTTCTTGCTAGTTCCTACTAAATCTCCACATTATCTTCATGCCATTGCTTGTAAAAATAACATCATATTATTCACTAATGTGATATGAAAAGTATGTATTACTGAATTTGTATACTACCATCACCACAACCAGCACCCAATACAGAAATTAAGATCTTGAAACTCCAAGTATAAACTTCTCAAGATGGTGCCAAGTTCATTGCCAAGAGGAACTTCTAAATGAGAGCCGGAAATGGGTTAAGGTAAGGACTGATGTGAGTAGTATAAAATTGGAGTCGCTTCCCACCTCTGCCTCCCTAAATCTGCAAATGTGCTTGCCACTCTTTATTTCAGGGAAAGAGTTGATGACAGGAGGTTCAGAGACCCTCCAAAAGACATAAGGCCGCAGAGGTTGTCCCAGCGTTTGAACTGGGAATTATTTCTAACACCTGATTTCACCGGCTGACTCTGCTGTGTCAAGAACAGGCTCTGAAGTTCAAAGAACCATCCAAGTACACCGGCTAATTCTGGGCAACTTCCTCCCTCTGCCTCCTGCCTTACTTTTTCCAGTAAAAATGTTGATTCAGAGTCCTTCAGTGAGCCGCTGGCTATGTTTGGTGTTTTGTCTTCTCTTCCCCATTTTTTTTTTTTTTTTTGCACATTTAGATCCTTCCTATATAAGGCCGCAGAGGTTGTCCCAGCGTTTGAACTGGGAATTATTTCTAACACCTGATTTCACCGGCTGACTCTGCTGTGTCAAGAGCAGGCTCTGAAGTTCAAAGAACCACCGGCTAATTCTGGGCAACTTCCTCCCTCTGCCTCCTGCCTTACTTTTTCCAGTAAAAATGTTGATTCAAAGTCCTTCAGTGAGCCGCTGGCTATGTTTGGTGTTTTGTCTTCTCTTCCCCATTTTTTTTTTTTTTTTGCACATTTAGATCCTTCCTATTCTAAAGATGCCAGCCCACAATTCCTATTATGTCTTGACCACCCCAGCGAGCACTGATGGGTCTAGCCTTTCTATAATCTCAGGGTATTTTTTTTTTCATCTCTATCTCACTTTAATTTACATGATCATAATTTGTTACTTATCTGTATCCTGGGAATGTTTTGTCTGCCTAAATTAGGTTATAAGGCTTTAAAGGACAAAAGCCTGTATGTCTTTCATACTCCTCCAGTGCCTACCAATGTCCTAAAGACATTTCTGGCCCTCAGTAAATAAATTTTGATGCTAAACCATGAATTCTGTTTACACTGCTTAGCTAAAATCTCTCTATATAGTGACATGTTCCTAAAAATCAATATTCCAACATTTTAGAATGGTATAAACATGACTATCAGTGATCATTTTGATTAAAATCAGTTTTCAATTATTCCTTAATTATTTTTCTAGTTAAAGGGTTAAGGCCATAGTTTCACAGTGCTTGAAACTTGCTAGAAAGGAGCTTCCCTGAAAATACGTTAAAACATTTTCTTTAAAAAAAATCCGCAAATATTTCATGAATGACGTAAGGACCATTTTCTTAATTATTTCCATGAGCCTGAAGAAAGGCAGTGAAGCGAAAAGTCGTTAATACAGGCTTTGTGTTTAGATGAACAAGGGGTGAGCTTGCAGTTCTCTTATTTATCAGAGGTGTGACCCTGGGAATGTTACCTTGCTAAATCTGTGTCCTTATGTATAAAACGGGAAGAATAGTATGTTTCTCATCGGGTTTAAGAAACTTAAATTAAATGAAGAATGAAATTACTTAGTCTAGGTTATCTCAAGTAAATGTTGAGTGAAAACTCAGATTGAATTTCTAGCTGTGCATGCTTAATATTGGAGTTTGTAACACCACTACCTCAGCAAAGTCTACATAGAACACACCTGCACTGATATCTCTTACATATATTGATGTGCGTGGGGAAAGAGAACTTGGGAAGAGAAAGGTTTGTTTAGTGCCTCCATGGGAGGTGAGAAGAGGGGAAGGGGACAGGAAAAGTCAGCAAGCTGTCCGTTTATTACGGTAGTAGTCTCTAAATATGGCCACCAACCATACTCTCCTTCCTAGATGCACTTGATGTGCCTTACATTTAAGAGGTAGAGTCTCTTTCTCCCTTTTGAAGCTGGGATGGCCTTGTGACATGCTCTGACCAATAGAATGTGGTGGAAGTGATATTCTGGGGCTTCTGAGCCCAGTCCTTAAGAGATATGTCAGCTTCTGCATTCTCCTTCCTGGAAAACTCTGTCTTGGGGATCAGCAACCATGTTGTGAGGAAGCTCAATCTAGTATAGTAAATAAGTAGAAACCACGTGGAGAGAGGTCCTGGAGAATAAAAAGGCCATCTTTGATGTTCCAATTCCAGCTGAGCACCCAGCTGAATGGATTCACATAATTGATCCCAGCCAACATTATATGGAGCAAAAGGACTGCCCATGAAAGCATCTGCCCTGCCTTAATTCCTGACCCACAGAATCTTAAGAAATGATAAATAATTATTCTTTCAAGCCACTAAGTTTATGGATGGTTTGTTATATATCAATTGACACTCATAAAGACTACCCACACCTAGGAATTATATCCAACCTCTATGGAAAAGGGGTATTTCCCCCATCTATGAAGAACTCAGAGTTACTCTAGTTCAGGGAGGCTTTATAGGTACACAACATGTTGTGCAATGTGAGGATATAAAGCCTTGCGGACCATAGGGCACTGCACCCTAAAGTGGAAGCAGCTTATCTGGAGGCAAGGACAGCAGTGGTCTCCCTGGAGTCACCTTCCAGTTGGTAGTTTCAACAGGAAGCCTGTGCAGAGTTACAGGATCACACCTGAGCATGTGTAAGCCTTCCTCAGTGGCTACCACAAACAGCGGAGAGGTGTCTGGGGGCAGATATTGAGGCAAGCCCAGTGATGTTGTGAATATGAGCTTGCAATGAATAGACCTGCAAAAATGACAAGCCATGTTCCAAGGAAGGGATTCTACTTTGTTCAGCTTAGAATAGGGTCCTACCTTTGGACCAACCAACTTGTGGGTTGAGGTGGGGGATGGTGACCGTATTGTAAGAAAGGGGCTCCTGGAAGTTAGGCCACGGTACCATGAGGATGGTAGGAGTAGACGGAGGCTATAACTCAGCTGATGCTGGTCCCATTGTTTGTGTGGATCTGTTAGAGCTTATTGTCTGAATTGGAATTCTTTATTAACTTGCCTTTTATTGGGATTCTCTCTATACCCCTAGAACTTTGAAAACCCCGGGTATAGGAGCCACTCAATAAATATTAGTTCCCTTCCCCTACACCTATTGGCACACGCTATGCCTGTTACTACTCTTATTTCTAGAGGTAGGGCCATGTGTGCTGGGTTATTAATAATAATAAGTAGGATGTGTTTGGCACTTTAACATTTTTCAAAGTACTTTGACATAGTTATAGAATTTATCTCTACACAGTGATATAGACAGCATTTTAACCTATCAGCAGAAAAGGAAGACTCAGAGAGATTATATACTTTTTGTGTGGGTTGTCTAAGGGTCAGAGGGACCTGCCTAAGAGTATAACATCCTTGTCCAGCAGGTTGAGGTACCAGCTAGGGTATGAACCAAGACACAGCCATATTTTCACAGAGACTTACCTAAAACTAGGGAGTTTCTAAGGTGAAGAGTGAGATGAATAAGCGGCAGATTCAAGGTTCTGAGAGTGTGGAGCAGAACTGGGTACCAGGCTGGTTGCTTTGGGTAGATGCAAGACTTTGTTCTTAGCAGGGCTGCCCATTTAAATGGTCCCAGAAAAAGTTTTAAAGACAGCAATTTACGGCTGCTTAAGGAAGTCTGACAGTATGGAAGGGTCTAGCATAGTGTTTAGGATTTAGGAGGCCCTCAAACCTGTACAGTCCTCCAAATCCTTGAGATTCGTGCTTATCCCACTTCACGACATCCTGCTCGAGCCTCACACACGCTTTGCCTCTGAATCCCAGACTGCCACTTGTTAACTGTGACCACTTTCTTAACCCCTCTGATCCTAGTTTCCTTCCTTGTAAAATGGGATCAGGCTGTCACATATGGGGAGAGTGAATAAGACAACATATAAGGCACTGATTCTAATGCCTGGTGAGAGAAGGCCTTCCTACATTTTAGCTCCCCTAATCTCTTTGATGGCAGCAGGAAAAGGCTCTGAATTCCCCTTAGTCCTGTTACACTATTAATAATGGAAAGCTTTTAAGTAAACAATGAATTTTTTCCCCTCTAACTTACACACAACCCTAAAGACTCTGAGCATCTTGGGATATTGACTTTAGAACGAAGCTATTGTAGCTATACATTGCATACATCACATCTTAACTTGGGAAAGTTACTAACTTCTTTAAATCACAGTTTCCTCATCTTTAAAATGGGTCTAGGGGCTTCCCTGGTGGTGCAGTGGTTGAGAATCTGCCTGCCAATGCAGGGGACATGGGTTCGAGCCCTGGTCTGGGAGGATCCCACATGCCGCGGAGCAACTAGGCCTGTGAGCCACAGCTACTGAGCCTGCGCGTCTGGAGCTTGTGCTCCGCAACAAGAGAGGCCGTGACAGTGAGAGGCCCGTGCACCGCGATGAAGAGTGGACCCCGCTCGCCGCAACTAGAGAAAGCCCATGCACAGAAACGAAAACCCAACACAGCCAAAAATAAATAAATAAATAAGTAAATAAATAAAATTTTTAAAAAATGGGTATAGTCATAGCATCTCCTTCTTAGAGTTGTTGTAAGGATTCAGTGTGCAGTTCACAATGTAAATGTAAATGTGAAGCGCTTAGCACGGTACTCATCATATAGTAAGTGCTCAATAAATGTTAACTAATGTTATGATTATTTAGGACTCAGTTTACTGCCCTACAGATTGGACATTGCAATATCTATTCTGAAGGGTATTTTGAGGATTAAAATAAAGATTATTTATATAAATATATGTAGAATAACTGGTAAACAGTGAACACAGAGCCAATGCTGTTTCATTCCTTCTCTCTGTAGATCATTGCTTATTAAGATAGGGGCTCGAACAAATGCTAGCCTTTACTATTCGTAAGTACCTGATATTCATATCCAACAAAAGACATTCTTGATAGCAAGAGATTAGGAGGTGTGGGTCTCTGGCTGTTTTTTGGGAGAGAGGTGCAGATGATTTAAGGAAAAGTAAGTCAATTGAATTTGTAAGATCTTATCTTCAACTGCAAAAAGAAATTTAAAATTGCTAACTGCCAATAAATATGAAATAGGACTTAAGGTGGCATTGATAAAGTAACTGTCACAGGCTATAGTGTCCTAGCCATACACATGTGAGTGCACACCTGCCAAGCAATTCAAACCACTCCAAAGGAGATGGTGGCAAGCTTACCTCAGTCTCCCACATCTCTGAGAACAAAGGAATTATTAAATGTTTACTATACTCCTTCACTATATACATAAGCTAGGCTACAAATAAATTCTGGTGTGGGTTCAAAGATTGATGAAAATAATCTTCCAAGTTGGCTTAAGTGCTTTCAGTTTGTTTTTCTACCAAATCAGCAATGTAAGAACTATATGAGGGAATGACAGAAATCAATGAGAAGACATACCTCCTGCTTCTTTCCAGAAGGTGGATGGTCAACTTTGTGGATTCAGGAGCTGAGTTCTCATCATTAGGCTGGAGCATGGGCTTGTCAATATTCAAGGGTCTAGCTTTATCATATATACGAGTTCTTGCTTCTGTGTTTTTACCATATCATCCAGGTTGCAAAGAAACTTGGCCATGCATAGCCTGCCAAATATGTCATCATCCGCTTTGCAGCACAGCAACCTATGTTAGACTTTGATCATCAGCTTATAATAATTTTTGAATAGTTAGTCACTTGTATATAAAGAATTGCAGGATAAGCATTGTTCTTGTTGTGGATCTTCTGCATAGAAAGTACCCAAGAGTAAAATATTGACATTTAACATTAAAGGAATAAAAGATGCATAAGCCATTTAATGTATAGATAAAAGGAGAATTCAAAGTTTTCTTCACAAGGAATTCATTTTCTAAGAAACAACTTCAATTAAAAGTATCTGATAAATAAAAACACAGGGAATTTTAAAGCATTTTGACAAAAGAGTTAATAATTTAACAACATTTTTCTTCTTTTCCTTTGAAAGAATGTAAAAATATAAATCTCATTTACTTAAATGTGATAATGCAGTCCTATAGAATTGCTTTTAAAATGAAAAAGATTCCTAAAGTTATTTTATTAAACAAGTCTAGAGACTAAATATAACAAGAAAAAGGAAATTGAAGGTATTGTGTAATGAAATCAGGTATATGACTGACAGATACATTTAGAAGGAGAGAACCTAACACTAATTAAGAAGAATTCAGAAAAAAAAGAATACCTCTATAACCTTAGGAATTTTGTAATTTTTGTGGAAACTTAGAGGAATACTAAAAATGTTAAGCCTTAAACCGAGAGGTAATTGTTTAGACAAACTAGAAACAATTCAAAGAAATTTTTAAGAATGTCTAATTTGAAACAAGCATCTGTGAATCTGACATCTTGATAGGTGGTAAAGTTGTGTAAATGTAGTCATGTATTCCCATTCGAACCATTGAAACTCCACAGTAAACAGGTCAGGTGGATGTCTCACCCTTGCTTCACTCTATGACAGAAGGGAAGTTTGCAGTCAATATGTACCAGTTTGTTATATAGCACATGCTCTCATCTGTACTGGGAAATGGAGAAAGAAAAGAGAAAGGGGCTCTGGCTCTTTCTTTCTGTTGCTAGGACTTTTATTACTGCCCCTGACAGTGTCTTACACAGAGCAGGTACTCTAGTAGATCAGAAAAGAGGCTGGAGCAACAAGTGAGCACTTGAAATGGTAGTGGATAAACATCTACCAGCATATTTGTCATGTACCCGGATCTACTAAGATCAAAGGATTTCCATGAGGCAGTCCTGGCTCCCCAGAGCTGCTTAATTACAAGTGCTTCCTTTAGCCACAAGGATGAGTGTGAATCACCATCGTCATTGTCATCATCAATAGGCAATAATCAAAAAAAAGTTCCATAAATATTTACTTATGTATCAACTCTTGCATCAAGAATCTGAGTTTCTACTGTAATTTCATTTACTGTGGTCAAAAGATTGAAACAAAACTCATATCAAAAGTTTATTTATTGCGGGGCTTCCCTGGTGGCGCAGTGGTTGAGAGTCTGCCTGCCGATGCAGGGTACACGGGTTCGTGCCCCGGTCCGGGAAGATCCCACATGCCGCGGAGCGGCTGGGCCCGTGAGCCATGGCCACTGAGCCTGCGCGTCCGGAGCCCGTGCTCCGTCCGCAACCGGAGAGGCCACAACAGTGAGAGGCCCATGTACCGCAAAAAAAAAAAAAAAGTTTATTTATTGGGAAACCCTCACTGATTTAGGACAAAATCACTTTAGCAGTAGGTTTTCTTTTTTTTTTTTCTTAAAGAATCTGCAGAAAACAAAAGATTAAAACAAGAGAACTTTAAAAAGTTTCTCCTAGTTTTATCTCTCTTCTTTATTCTGTACATATAGAATAACTCCTGAAAATGGAACAAGTAGTACATTAGTTGTAGAGACAAAATCTTATTCTTAGATTGACCTCAACATAGCTGAGACAATTGCCCTAAATGTCTTGGATAGTCTTAGCTCAGAGGAAACCATATTCATACATGAACGGTCTCAAACCAGTTCTGCCAGTATTGGCTTCTACCAAAAGGGAAGAAAAATTCAAAAGAGTAGTGTATGGTCTATTTCCATTTTATAAATAAGTTCATTTGTATCATTTTTTTAGATCTCACATATAAGTGATATCCTATGATATTTGCCTTTCTCTGAAAAAGAAAAAATATACATATATATATATATAAATGAATCACATTGCTGCACACCATTGTAAATTAACTATACAGTAAAAAGTTGTTTAAAAAGAAGTAGCAGAGAGCATGGGCTCTAAAATTTTTGGAGAAATAGCTGATTCTAGGTCTGGGAAAGAAAAGATACAAGGTGAATCTGGAACATCTTATGTCAGAAAGAGAAATAGATATCAGACTGCTGGGGACATATCAAAGAGAGGCAGGACCCTACTTGAAGAGATCCCACTAACCATAGATTAGGTAATTGCAGTATGAAAAATAATAATGACTGCAGTAGATTAAAATATGTCAAGTATTTAAAAATTTCATCAGTATATGTTAACAACAACAACAGAGCTCTCATTGATCATCCATAGAATTTGCTGGGGTACCCACTTACTATTCTCAAGAGTGTTAAAAGAAGAAAAGAAAAGTTGGAGTAGGAGGACCATTTATACTAAATTTCTTGTATGAACCCTATTTCATGGTAAATAAGGAGATGAAAGAAAATTCTCTGTTGAAGAATTTTAGCTAATAAAAACAGAAGGAATGCTAGAATTAGAAACACCATTTTGCAACTTCTAATGAAATAACATATCAAGTCAGTAATAATCAATAGCTGTTAAAGCTCTTATCTGAACAGCCAATGAGGAAATTTGAAATGGAGGGACCAGGCTGGCAATATCCAACCCAATTTTAATAGTATTACAAGTGGGACAATCAGCCATTATATGGTTCCCCATGTGATGTAAAGAAAATACATAGCAGCACTTACGAAATTTTCTTGCCTCCCAAAATAACCTAAACCCAATTACCCCCTGAATCTAAAACCAATTAACAGAAAAATTCTAAAGTTAGGGGAACATGGTACAGAGGCCCATGAAGATGCAATCAGCCAAATTCTGAATATGGATGACCCAGATACTTTGACAAATCAGTAACATGAAAAAATGGGGACAGGAGGACATGTGATCAGTTAAAAGAGACACATAACAATACCAAACAGAGGCAAACCTTGCATGGATCCTAATTTGGACAACAAAACTGTAAAAAACGCATCTTTGAGTAATACGGACATGAGCTGAACATTAGATAATTCTTTAAAATATTGATTTTGTTAGCTGTAACAATGGTGTTGAGGTTATATTGGAAAAGAGTCTATCCTTTAGACTTGGATACTGAAGTATTAATGAGTGAAATATAAGGATTTTGATTAAAATTCTTCAACCAAATATGCAGGGATGATTGAAACAAGATTGACAAAATGTTGATAACTATTGTAGCTGGATGACAGGTATAGGGAGATTTATTATACTATTATTACCATGTATTTAATATGTCTGAAATTTTATATAATAAAATTTAAAAATATATTTAAAATAAAACAAATAAAAGTGGGGAGAGGGAACTGCTTCAGAGACGATGCCTTCTTATTATGAATCAATATTCTTTTTCCATTTTAACTTTTAAAGACTCCAAAGCTCACATATTTGGGAGTTTGGACTCGCCTTGGGTCAGTGATTTTTCTGCCGATTTCCTGGTTCTCACATTTCATAACTGGCTTACCTGATACCCGGCTAATCCCAGGACATACTAGTTTCTGAATACTGAGATTCAAGATAACCCTATGGACTGTGTATATCCTTACTATGCAATGGTTCTTTAAGGAATGTTTGGACTGTGGTTCCTTGACCTTCAGACAATCTTACCTGAATTTCCTCATCATGACTCCGAAAGCAGTACCAGCTATGTACTTCGTGGGCCCCAGGGGAAAGTGAAAACGTGAGGCCCCTCGTAAAAAAAGTTGATAAGACTTTCCAGACAATGACAACAGAGCAATAAACCAAGTGTGGGTCCCTCTGAGTGTGAGGCAGAGTGTGATGACATGGGTTGTACAACCACGATGCCAGCCTTGTCTGAGAGTAGTTGCAGAGTCTAGTTTGATGTGTGTGCCGAGTATCACAGTGTACACAGAACATTCAATTCTGCACGGCACAGATAAAGGAGTAAGTGAATGAGTGAAATAAGCTCCGGATAAATATTTTAATTAATGAAATTAAAACAGTGAAATACTGGTTTCTGACACGTGTATGTATAATAGCAACAAATCTAAGAATTCTAAAAAATTATTTTCAAAGTTGGTCTTTCCATATTTGATAGGGAATATACAGTCTGGACATATTTCAGTCAGTGATTCCATGTACCTGCCTAGAGGTTCATATCCAGCAAATGTAAATGCACTGCTTGTTGTCATTTGAAATGTTTATCTGCCAGGCTTCAAGCCACTGACTTCTCGTCCCTTCTAGCTGTTCTATTAGAGCTCACTGATCTTGGTTCATTTAGCTTCCTATCCCACAGATGGGTATGATCAGTGACCCCATCTGCCGATCAATATGGCCCCGTCATGCTGTAAACTCAGACTAAATGCATAAGCAACATCTCTGCCCTTGGGGAGGAGAGAGAGAAAGACAATGAGAGGGAAGGTGGACGGAGGGGTGGGGATATTTCACTTGCCTATACCAGGTGCAATGATTGCAAATACAAATAAGAAATAGTTCCTGCCCTCAAGGAGCTTTCCGCTAGAGGAGAGAAACAGAGATATAAACAAAGCATTGCCAGAGTCTTCCAGGTGCTCTGATATACTGTTCTAGTTACTTTCCCAATTGTTTTCCCCTTGTTTCTTTCTGTTCTTCCCACTGTTACCTCGCCCTCTACCCCATACTCACCCCTCTATCATTACCAATTTCCAACAACAATTCTGAATTTTGTAAAAATAAAACAGATGCCCTTCTCACAGGTCTGTTAGGGAGCCCTATTCTGACTGTTGCTTAAGATGTGAAGCCCAGGGGCTTCCCTGGTGGCGCAGTGGTTGAGAGTCCCACTGCCGATGCAGGGAACACGGGTTCGTGCCCCGGTCCGGGAAGATCCCACATGCCGCGGAGCGGCTGGGTCCGTGAGCCATGGCCACTGAGCCTGCGCATCCGGAGCCTGTGCTCCGCAACGGCAGAGGCCACAACAGTGAGAGGCCCGCGTACCGCAAAAAAAAAAGATGTGAAGCCCAGAAAATGGGCATTAAAGGCTCAGCCAGACTTACTCATGGGAGGAAATGGCAGAGTTCTGTCACCTTCTGTGGAAACAGACGGGGAGTCCTGATGCTGTCCCTGCATTTCTGTCAGCTTTGCTGCCTCCTTGGATGGAGAAGCTCTTTGACAGCTCTGACCCACCATAATATGTCAGACTGTCTAGCTTTGTGTCGTTGTGGCAACAGCCTCTCCGTAACTACTAGATAAAACAGGGGAGATACGTGTGAAACTCACAAGGCTTTGGAAGAAAAGGTCTGTAAAACTGAGGGCTTCTGGAAAGTCAAGTTTTCCAGCTGAGATCAATGTTCTTGATATGTTCAAAATACAACACAAGACTTGAGTCTGAGAACTACATTGATAGCTCTTACTTTTCATTATCATATTAAAAAATTTCCTTCCTGTTGTTTTCCACGAGTAATTTCTCATTAGTCTTTTCTCTTGTATAGCTATTTTCTACCTACTAAACAGATTTATTAAAAGAACCAGTGGGGACTTCCCTGGTGGCACAGTGGTTGAGACTACACACTCCCAATGCAGAGGGTCTGGGTTCGATCCCTGGCCGGGGAGCTAGAGCCCACATGCATGCCACAACTAAGAGTTCGCATGCCTCAACTAAGGAGCTGGCGAGCCGCAGCTGATAAGCCCACCTGCCGCAACTAAGACCTGGCACAACTAAATAAATATTTTTTTTTAAATACTTAAAAAAAACCACAGTAGAATAGATAAGTAGAAGGACAGAAGTTTTAAAATGTTGGCCTAAATCTTAAATGCCATTCTGTTACCTCCTTCTCAGCATGCCTTATAATTAAAAGTAGACCGATTTTTCTGGAATGACCTTGTGGAGGAAACCATTCATTTCCTCGAGTAGAGAGTGTCGCTGCTTTCTGAGTAATAGTTTCACCAGGTGCTAGATAACATAATTGGATGAAATCACAGGGAGCTGAGACCTAAGTGTTGGTTCTGCCTGCACACTGTCCACACCAAGGGCAAAAGATGAGGATAAGAAAATGGAGGGAAAGAGAAATGCCATGTTTAAAACAGAGGCCAGGAACTTGAATAATCTTTTATAACCAAATCCACCTAATTCCACATAATCAAATTGAAACAACAATCTGAATTAAGATAAAAAATAAGGAGGTATTTTCTCCTCTTTGGTTCCATACTTAGCAGTAGAGATGTCATAATTAGCTGGTAAACTGGCTTCCTCTATTCCAGCAAATTGAACCATTCAGGGATAGGACGGCTTCTGAATTATCTGGATGGCTTACCCACACTAATCATGAATATTTATGAAATCTGAACCTCACTTTGTGCTCTGTAAACACAGCCTGAATTATTCAGATTGTTTGTCTATATTGTAATAAATGAAAAATTCTTGTACCTTATTTTTTAGTATTAAAAAAATGGGCACTATAATGTTTTGGGTATAAGGACAAAATAAGACAAAGGCATTAACCTCCCCTTATGATGGCGCCCCATTAGCCGTGTTTGTATCTGTGAAATGATTTGTTTATGTTAAACATATATTTTGTGTTTGATGGTTCAGTAGTGTTTAACCTATGGCTATGCTTCAAATTAGCTAAGCCTTTAAAACATATCAGTGATTGTGTAATTCAATCAGATAGCCTGGCAGGAGATTAATTGGAAACATATGTGACACAGTGGCATCTTAAGTGCCTGCCGTAGACTAAGAAAGGATTTGCTCCGAGCTGCTCCAAAGCTGCGTGAGTTGAACAGTGGTCAGCACCTACGGCCAGCAGCTAACATGGTCTCAGAGTCAGAGACCCCAGAACTAGGCTTCCACTGAACAGTTTAAAAATTAGGCTTAACGACATGTGATTTCATAGTTAAAGCAGCAAGAAGATAAGACTAAATGATCTGTGTTATTTTATTCCAAAGCCTGTGTATGTTTGTGTGTGTATCATATATATAATATATATATATATATATACACACGTATATAATTTATATATACATAATATATACATATATAATTTTTTTCTTACCACAGTACCTGCAAGATGGCTTTAGCACACCAGTAAAATAAAGCATGCTTTATTTTGCAGGTTTTGCACACTACTGCAGGCAGCTGGATAGCAGTTCATCTGGTGTAAACTGTTTTGTTTCAGGTTTTACTGTGCTGTAAGATTAATTGTTTAGATGATATAAATAGGATGCTCACTTCTTGAGTTGCTTGTGGACTGTATTGTAGTTTAAGACTAAGAGAGGAGTATAGCAAGCGGATTCTTTGGGCTCTTTACAGTAACACTACACTTAAACCCTGGGACTTGGGTTTTCAATAAAGAGACAGAGCTAGGGCTATTCAAAAGAGATGCATATTCAAATTCAAAAGCTATGTGCTCTATGCCTTTTGTCTTGCTATACTTGGTGTTGTTGATGGTATTTGTGTTATAATCATTTATATTATTTATATTTAATGGGGATTAAAAGAAGAATCACTTATTTTATGTAATTTGCTGCAAAACTTCCATGCATAGCTATTCCTGTGTGGTATTACCCTTTTGGTCAGCCATACAGGGTCTAGGCTGGAAATGTTGACCCCCATCAGCCGTGGAAGCAAGGGGTCTTGCAGGTCACCTGGTGATACGATTTATAGACAGAATCTGAGGGAGATCTAACTGTACCCTTCTAAACTTACCATCTTAAATACTAATGAATGATGGGACTATCATAGTAATGTATGAAAAACTCTTCAGAAAAGAGAAAAATACCCTGAAAGCGTGGAAAAAACCACACCCAGATTATTATGAATTGGAAATAAACTGTCAAAGGTATTCATCCCCCTCCCTCAACGTTGTCAAAGTGTTCAGTAGAGTAAAAAAAAACGTGATAATATTCTCGTTTCCTCTTGATTTAATTCTAGGATAAATTGGTACCTTTATTGAACTGCCTAGTTCCCAAAGCAGTGCGCATCATCAAATGTGGATCAAGGGGAATTCAACGGGGGTTCAATCAGGGGTTCAGTCAGCACTTGTTGAAGGCATCGCTCTGCCTAGCTGCCCTGGAAGAGAGCTCATTAGACTTGGAAGGAACTCATTTCACCAACAGAGGATGAGTCAAACCCCCCTTCTTTTTGTTTCCTCACTGTCTTATTCAGCTTGGACTGCCGTCACAAAATACTGTAGACTGGGTAGTTAAACACCAGGGATTTATTTTTCATAGTTCTGGAGGCTGGAAGTCCAAGATCAGGGTGCCAGCAGGGTCAGGTTCTGCTGAGGGGCCTCTTCCTAGTTTACAGCTGCCTACTCTCTGTGTCTTCACATGGTCAAGAAAGAGCAAGACTACGGAGGTCACATTTGAGTAACAAAAAGAGGCAAGAGGGAAAATATTCAGGCACTTTTTTTTTTTGCGGTACGCGGGCCTCTCACTGTTGTGGCCTCTCCCGTTGCGGAGCACAGGCTCCGTACGCGCGGGCTCAAGGGCCACGGCTCACGGGCCCAGCCGCTCCATGGCATGTGGGATCCTCCTGGACCGGGGCACCAACCCGTGTCCCCTGCATCGGCAGTGGGACTCTCAACCACTGCGCCACCAGGGAAGCCCAGGCACTTTTAATCTAAGGTTCTTATACTATCAAGATCATGGACATTGGAATCATCTGAGATGTTAAGTCATCCTCAAAGGCCTAGTGACAAACTTCCAACAGGCCTGGTCTGGATATCTTGGGAAAGCTGTCTCATCAGATGCTGTCCACTTTAATTCAAAGAAATCTTTACTTTCAGGTCACCAGATGATGTTCAAAAGTTCCCCATAATTCCCATTGATATTCTCAGTTGCCTTTAGTTAGCTTGGTCCATCTAGTTAGCATGTACATGAGGAAGGACCATGGTTTTCAAACATAAAATTGTCCAGGGACACGGTAAGGGGGATTGCCCTCAAAATACTTGGATAACTGGGATCCCATTTCTGAGATTTTTCTCTAGAGTAACAGAATAATTTTCAAACAGCCTGAACAACTCAAACAACCTGCAGACCTAGTACCAGTCAGTTCTAAGGGAACAGTCTGGTCCCTGAGGAACCAGGCTGAAAGCTGCTCAGTGCAGTTCCGATAGAATAGCCCCAATTCCAAAGGTAACCTGGTCAAAAGCTGAACCAGCACAGTTCCAATGAAACAGCCTCTGTTCCCAAAGGAAAGGGCCAAAGGCTAGCATAGTTTCTGTGGAACAGTCTGATTTCAAAATTAGGTCAAAGTACTAAACCAGAACAGGGCCTTAACTAGAACAGATGAAGCCTTAAAATGATTCCAAATAAAGCCCAGAGAGCTTCAAAATGCAAAGAGCACAGACCCTCATATCCAGGAGAAAGACATACCTTCAAACTCCAGGGTAGAATGAGAAAAGTAGTGAATGGGCTTAATTGGGTACTGCACCTGGTTGCTTACCAGCCTTGGAATTGTTAGGGGTCCTCTCTGGATTCCCACACATATCACCAAAATGTTGACTTAAAACAAACAGATTGCAAATTACTGCTCCAGCAAAAAATGGGTTTATTTGGGATCAGCAAAGAATTGCAATTTGGGGTCTTCAAACATAGCAAACCAAATGCAAGTCCCCTGCAAAAATGGAGAGAACTCTTTTATAGAGGGAGAAAAGGCAGTTGGGAGGGCTATAGTAATCAAAGAGTCCATGGCTTTTCGATGGCTGAGTTGTGACAGTTTCTCATTGGCTGAGATGTTGTCAGGAAAGAAGAGGAAGTCTTTCTTCTCCTTGTTGCGTTCTGCTATCTTTGTAAGGCGTGACAGGCCCTCTGGTCTCCTGACTCTATTTAATTGAGTTTTCTCTTTATTAATTGTTTACACCTTTATCAAGTGGGAAAAGCACTTTATCAAGTACTCTTCGATACTTTCTTACTGAGAAATTTTATCATGAATGGATGTTCGGTTGTATCAAGTAATTTTCTGTCTCTGTTGAGATCATTATGTGTTTTTTTTCTCCTATTTCCAACAGGTCTCTGAATAATCAAGCTCAGAAAGCTACTACGCAGTCACAGGAAATATAGGAAGCCTTCATGTTCTATGGGAGTTGGAGAAATCCGGAGAGAAGAGCCTGAGTTTGAGCTAGTAGGAACTGTAAGGCCATAAATTTGACTCCAAGAATTATTCATTAGAAACAGAGTCTTTTCTCTCAATAGAGAGCAGTAAAGTCTCAGGGAATAAAAGAACACGATGACCCTAGGACTGAAAGTTTTCAGACTAGACCCTCCCCACACAGGAGTGAGAACAGAAATCTTGAGCTCTCTGATGAGTTGTCTGTAACCAAAAAGAATTTCCAGCTGGACAGTAAAAATAAATATATTTGAAAAATCACAAAGACAGAGTCTGTTACTGAAGACCCTCACTTACATATTTTTCTGTTGCCAAGGCACTTTCCACTCTCCTTCTCAATACACATATAAGTCTATACCTTGGATTGTTACATTAAGAAATTTTATTTTTTGGCAAAAATTTTTGAAGTCTCGGGAACAGAATAGCTACTCTTTATGAAGGAACTTCAAATTCATAATTCACTTTCGAGCTCAGATTGATGGAAACTATATTTATTTTATTGTATGTTATGATGTAACCACCCTTCCCCCTGTCTTTATCAGATGCAATTTCTTATGGATTGTCATGTAGATATTTCAACTTGTGACCTTAAGACCACGAGATAATTTTAAATACATTTGAATAATTCTTTAAAAATTTATTTTAACCAAATAGTTAAAATTTTAAGTTAAAAAATCACAATAAACTCTTAACATACACATATTCTACTGTATTTTAAATTATTGAGTGATATATTTGAGGAATGAGTGTTTCTTATTTAAAATGTGGCCTTGAAAATAGTAAGCCATTTTTATGATTCTCTTTAAAGACAGCTTTCTAAAAGATGACTACTATTTTTCAGTTCTCTGTGATGAGTGGAGACTATAAATATACTTGAAAATAAATAATTGGTTCAGGCATAGATTACACAGGTCACCAAATCTGGGTACAAAGTAAGTATGAGTCATACAGGAAAATCCACCACATCTTAAATAACCCCTTCAGAGAAATCTTTTGGTTTTGAGCCCACTGACTAGCTTCAGGAGAGGCAGGAGTGGCCCCTTAGGGCATGCAAGATACAGCCATAGCTCTAGAAGAGCTGCCTTCCTGTACTCAATGTATCGTAGACTGTGGCAAAGGCCTCCTCATCATGACAGGCCTTCAACTCTCCTCACAGACTTCCTGCAGAGACCACGAACACACTTCTGACAAATTCCCCACAGTTTATTTGTCAGATATTTTATTCAAATTGCTCCCTTCTCCTTGCACAGTACACAAAAGAACAGCAATATCCTGGCCCCTCTGTACCTATGAACTGCTGTTTCAAGGGATAACAGGCAAATTGAGATCTCCGTTACAATGTTAGTTTGTACAGCAGAACCTATTTATCTTCTCTACCTTGCTGTTGTAATCACCAGAACAAGAAGACTGACTCTGGATAAAAGTATTTATTTGGGGCCAGTGTTGCAAAAATATTCATCTGTTGAAATGGTAGGGACTGTTTACCACCGTCCTATAGGGAGAGGACTGAAAGCTCATTATGTCTCAGCCACACAGAGCAATGATGATTATCCATGCTCAGGTGGCATCGAAAATTAGAGTATTTTTAAGTAAAAACTTTTCTCTGTCAATGTTTTCAAACAGGTAACAATTATCCCCATTTTTTTTTCTCTTTTTGGAGCTGGAATCTCAGTTTCAAATATCATCTTCCTAGGACCTCATATACATCTTACTGATAGAGTACACTGTAAATAAGATATGATCTAACAGAAATACTAAGGCAAGAGAAAGTAGGGAGAAAAAAAGAACTGGAATAATTGAGGCTTAATTTGACTCTCATAAGAAATGTTGGTTCTTAGGAACTAATGCACAGCATGGTGACTATAATTAATACTGTATTGTATACTTGAAAGGTGCTGAGAATAGATCTTCAGCGTTCTCAACACACACACACACACACACACACACACACACAAGCTGACTATGTGAGGTGATGGGTGTGTTAAAGATCATGATCTTGATAATCATTCCACAATGTATAGTTATAACAAATCATCACACTGGACACTTTAAATATATATAATTGTATTTGTCAATTATTCCTCAATAAGGTTAAAAACCCAGAAATGCTGGTATTTATAGAAAAAATAAAAGCATTCTGAGATAATAGCAATCTCATTAACAATTTAAATCTGTATAACTGGTACTTTATAGTTTACAATGCAGTTGCAAATTATGCAGTCTTAAAAAACTCCTTTTAGCAGATCAGGAAAAAGTATATATTTCTTAAAAATTAAGTAGAATTCTAATTCAGAAGGAGATCTGGGTATTTCAGGGGATAGAATTCCACCAGAAGCAATTTCCTGTTTCATGTTGCCATTCCACAAGATAACTGGCTGTCCTTCCTTTTCTTCTGCTTAACCTTAAACGGAAGTGTTCTTGGTTTCTTCCTTGGGCTTTTTCTCTTCATAATGTATTCACATTCTGTTTCCTTATGCTTCCGAATCCATACGTCTAGCCTAAACATCTCTCATTCACATCAGTACTTACTAAGTGCAATATTTACTAAGACCTAATGGTGGATATGAAAAGTAGAATGAAGATCACTCATTCAAAACATTCTAGATGAAAAATTTCCTGACACAAAGACCTGAGAAGTCTCATTGCTGGGGCCTTCAGATGGCCAAAAGGAGGAACTGAAAACGGACCACAAGTAGATGTTTAGGATGTCAGAATTACAAGGATGAAGATAGACTCTTACATCTTCCAGAGAGATAAGAAGTTACCAACAGGGGAATAAAAATAAAGTTGACATAAAATTCTTTATCAATAACATGACTACGGAAGGAAAAAGAGCAGTGCTTCCAAATTTCTAAGGGCAAGTGCTTTCGAAACTAGGCAAAGTAATGGCCCCTAAAGATGCTCACAAGCTAATATCCAAAACCTGTGAATATATTACCTCAGATAGCAAAAGGGAGTCTGCAGATGTAATTACGTTCATGGACCTTGAGATGGGAAGATTATCCTGGAATGTCCACACGGGTTCCACTTTTTTAAAAGAACTTTTCTGGCTGAGTCAGAGACAGATATGTTGGAAGAAGGATCAGAGAGATGTGACGTGGCATCCAGCCCACCATTGCTGGCTTTAAAGATGGAAGCAGGGGGCCAAGAGCCTAGGAATGCAGTGGTCTCTGGAAACCAGAAATGACCCTCAGTTTACTAACAACCAGCAAGAAAATGGGGACTTTTGTCCCGTAAGCACAAGAAACTGATTTCTACCAACAACCTGAATGAGCAGGAAACAGATTCTCCCTTACAGCCTCCAGAACAGAAAGCAGCCCTGCTGACACCTTGATTTTAGTGCAATGAGAACCGTGCCAGACTGCTGACCTACAGAACTGTAAAATAAATAAATTTGTGTTGTTTTAGGCCAAGTTTAGTCATTTGTTACATAACAAGTTAATACACAATTTATGCCCAAAGTGTGAGTTAATGTGAAGGAAGGACAAGTAAAGCATTTTTAGACATACACAGAATCAGGATAGTCGCCTTCCAATTACCCTTTCTGAAATACTCACTTGATAGATACTCCAGAAAAAGTACAAAAGGACAAATAACAAGGTTTGGTAAACAGTGGAACTAACTCAGCGGATGTAAAAAATATCCCAGGATGACAGCTGTGCATCAAGCTCGGAAAGCCATCCTCAGGTCATGTGAAAACCTTGACGATGATTTCCAAGAAACTGTTAAGGCAAATAGAATGTATTTTCTTCAAAAGAAGATAAAGAACAACTGAAAGATCTTGGTAATAGTGTGAAGACATTATATGACTTTTTCACTAGAAGAGGAAACTGAGAGGCGATTAGAAACTGCAAGAAGAAAATACTCCATAGGAGACGTCACAGCTCAATTAGAAGTAAACTAAGATGTGACATGATAGTAAGCACTCCATGGTGCATAAGGAAATCCATATAACCATGTTGTAGGCGTCCTTCACCTTAGAGTGGGCCAGGGGTGCCCTGAATTGGTGAATTTGTAGAGAAATCCGTGCGCACCACTTGGCTTAAAAATGAACACTATATAACTTAATCCTGATGATATAAATATCTGTAATTGGCTCTCAACTTTTAGAATCAGCTATAGACCAGGCAAAGGAGACTTCGTTAGGCACCCAGGATGGCATTTAAATATCATCTATCTTGACAATATAGGGAAATGTATGTCTGACAAAACTAAGAAGGTGGGGAAGTAGGTGGAGGAAAAGGAGGAAGGGAAATGGGTTGGTAATGTCCTTCCTCCTTGTGAATCCTCTGTTATCCAGCCAGAATAAGTAATCTCACTTCTGTACTCCCTTTGCACTGAATTCTATTATAATTGGACTTATCATCTTCCAAAAATTTTTGTTTACACAAGTCTTCCCTCTAAGCTTTAAGTTCCTAGAAGGCAGAATTTTTTTGAAACTTAGTCCACAGCCTGGCTCATAATAGTCCTTCATCCCTCCTACCTTCCCTTCTTCCTTTTTCTTTCTTTCTCTCTCTTTTAAAAAAATAAACAAATAAATAAAATAAATGAGCAAGCACTGAATGAATAAATGCCAAGTGAGGCCCCAATGTTCACGTCAGCTGCAGAACTGGATTCCCCAATGCATATGCAACAAATAACATAGTAAAATCAAGGATTGCCTTATATTTAGTAGTTTTATGTTTAATCTGAAGATCCTATCTTTGGAAGACATCTCCAGAAAGTAAGGGCAACTGACTCATATTTTATTTCCAGATTTCAAAGTCTCACTCACATCTAGATCTGCATGTCCTCATTTTTAAATGACCCAAAATCTCACAACGAATACTCTTGTGTTTCATATTGCCTAAAAATCCATTTTAATAAAGTGAATCCACTTCTAGTCCTAGAATGCTTACTAGGAGTATTTTGATCCTAAAGGAGACGATTTTGATCTGAAATTGCTTTCATCTACCTTTCGTGCTTCAGGAGTCAAACAGTAAATTTTAGAATGACTGTGAAAATGTGGTTGCTCACAGAACAGTCACGTGTGGATTTTCTAATTTGTGGAAAGTTAATAGATATAGTTTTAAGCAAAACGTCAAATCAAGTCACAATGAGTAACTGTACAATGAAGCTCTCCTCATATGTCTTTGCAGTACATCAAAACACTAGATAGAATAGAGAAAAGTATTTCCTTTCTAGGTCCAAACAGATCAAAAGGGTTCTCAAGAATAGACACAGGGACGGTAACCCACTAGACACTGTACTTCTGAGGCTTCCGTCTGACTAATTACCATTTAGGGACTGAAGTACAATCCCTCAGAGAAGACGCTCACATGACGTCACACGATGTGCCACTTCTTATGAAGATTATCTCTAAGTGCAAGAGGTGCCAAGGTACATTCTGCCTCTTGGCATCTGGCTGAACCTTTTTTTCTGTTTATTGAATTTTTTTTCACATCATCTGATAGTGGAGCCAAATTGTATTTTTGACTGGAAATAACTCTCTTTTGGAGAACATCATTGGTTTAATGAAGACACTCTTGCAAGTATTCTACAGCACAGCTGAAATTTCACTTACCTTTTAGCTTGAGGCCATTGGTTTAAGTCCAAGTTGACAATTTCAGCTTGTTAAGTCCCTGGTGGACAGCCGTCCACAACATAAACCCATTGTACATAATCTTGTAATTTTGGCAGTCTATGCACTGGAGAGCCTGCAATGGATACTAATGCAGAATACATTACTCTGAACAAAAGACAAGGGGGCGAGTGAGAAGGATAGAAAACCCCTTAAGAGCAGCACAGAAAACATAATGAATCTGATATCTCTTTCCCACAATTACAATACTTTCCTTTTAATAATGACATTTTTTTAATTAAAAGAAAGAAGAATACCACCTTAATTCTAATTTTACACCATAAATATTTAAAATATAAAGAGTCTATACATTGTATACACACATGTTTATAAGTCCACTGATGGAAAATTATGCTATATAAATAAAAGTATCATTTTTACGTGAATAACACTTGTCAAGAAAATATTGAAAAAAATCCATAAAACTACACAAGCTAAATTACAGGTAGGAGGAAATTATAAATTTAACTCCAAATGCATTTGTAAAATCAATAAAATGCTTAAAGTAGAAAAATAAGTTTTTTTTCTAAATAAATTCATTGTAGATTTGTCAATAAATTTATATCACGTTTTGAAAAATGAGGGAGAATGGTAAATCTCCTATTTAAAAAATCTAGAAGTCTCATTAAAATAGAGAACTAAAAATGGTTTTATTCTTTAGCAAAATATTTAATGGAGAACCAATCAACAATTTTGATAAATTTGATAATTTTCCTATTTTAAAATCTGGAAATTTCATTAAAATAGGGAACTGATATTAATGACTTTTATTCTTTAGCAAAAATATTTAATGGAGAACCAACCAACCTCCCATTTCAAGCAATTATTAACTCTAGGTCAGTCCTTTAGTGCAGGATACTTACTGGCTTTGATGATAAGAAACAGCTATTACCAATTGTCAGAGAAGTTAATATAACTTCATTTCATACCTTGCTCTGAGATTTGACTGAGAGGTATAATGAAAACAGTACTGCGGCCCTAACTATGAACCAACTTACCTCCAATCAAGCTCTCTGACAGATGACTTTGGGCAAATCACTCAGTCTCACTGGGCTTCAGCCTCTTTATCAATAATATGCAAGTTTCATACGCTGTAGTGGAAGTGAAACAGCTGGAGCAGGCTGCCGACACTATCCCTTAAAGGGCAGAGAGCTCCATTGGAGCCCAGGTTTTCTTGAGTCTAGTAGGAAGATATCCTTTACTAAATGTGTTCTCCTTCCTTTCTCTGCTTCCCTCTCAGATTACCCTTTACACCTTCTCTCCAGACACACAGCTTTACTTGCAGAATGGTCCAACAGGAGAACTGAAGACCTCTCATCATCTTGCCCATCTAAGAAAGAACTGCAATCTCTCCAACTATGGTAGACTTAATTCCCCTTATATCAATAGTTTCCCATCCATTTATCGTTCTCCTTGACAAAGGACATAAGACAAGAAATGGGGACCAGCTAACATCAAATTTACTAGTTTTGTTTTCTGGATGTGCCTTTTCCGGGGTTCACTGTGGTGGTGAATATGATTTTCTCCTTTAAGCCTGGTCCACCGTTCCCCATTTGGCAAAGACCGCTCCGAAGACATAGCTCATACCTTACTTTTGGAGTCATTTCTTCCTAGGGCCTCCCCAAATAGAGTGAAGCTGCTCTGTCCTCACTGAATCCATATCTGGAGGACCTTTCCAACCTTCTATCCCTTATGAGTAGTTTATCACTTATTTTGATATCTCCAACACTTGTAAAGACTTGGTACAAAGTAGAGATTGCAAAATATGCTTTGAAAGTAATATTGAGTAATTAACATTCAATATGGATTTTTTGAATGAATGAATGCTTTATACTCAATAGTTTGCTTATAGAAAGCAGAATAATTTTTTTCATTCAGGGCTTATGATTAGTAACTGAGAAAACACTAATTGAAGACATTTATATAAACAATCTCTCTGCCCCACTATACCACAAGATCCATGAGGCCAGCCACCATCTCTGCCTCGCTCACTAGGAAAACCCTACTATATACTAAAGTGTTCAATAATAACTAACTGTAATAGATCAAATGGGAGTTCTTATATCCTTAAGTGTGACCTACATATTTATTACTAGGTTTTAGAAACCTCTGATCAAATACACACATAGACCAGTCTAAATGAACAACTTAATTGATTTAGCCTTTTAAGCATCAAAGGTGCTAAAGATCCTTAACTAAAGGAGAAAGGTACTGGAATGGTCAGTGTGATGTGTCAACTTGACTAGGCTATAGGTTCCCAGTTATTCAATCAAACCTTAATCTAGATGTTACTCTGAAGGCATTCTATAGATGTGATTAGCACCTATCACGAGAATTGACTTTATGTAAAGAAGATTTTCCTGGAAGATCTCTGTAGGCCTGATGCAATCAGTTGAAAGACCTTAGGAACAGAATTGAGGTTTTAGCTCCTGCCTAAGTGTTTCCAGTCCTCCCTTCCAGATGGCCTTATGGACAGATTTCAGACTAACCTAGCCACAACTGTGCAAGCCAATTCCCTGTAATAAATCTCTTTACATATATATCCAACTGATTCTGCTTCTCTAGTGAACCCCCCATGGATCCAGATGTATTGTCTATTGATTTTGACAAATTTTGTTATATCAGAGTTTTATGCACGAATTCCTCAGGGTCTTTCTACTCTCAAATGAAAGTGTTGCTTTTTCCTTCACTTCCCCTCATCCCATGGAGGAAGCCTCTTAATTAATCTTCCAGTCAATAGAACACTTAGAAGCCTTTTTCAAAAGCTCTCTGCTGGTCTGTGTGTGTGTCCCTGTGTGTAAATATACATTCTCCCTCTCTCTTCCTTGTTGAATAGAAATTAGTAATGATAACTTTGATAGTTTCTCTCTGCAAAAATTTTTACTAAAGAATTAAGAAACCTAAGAATTTTCAGAAGGCAATCACAGCTGAGAAGTAAGTTCCTGTTATGCCATGCTCTTCATTCTTACAGCCCCTTGTGTTGTTGTTATGAATAAGCTTTTATTTTTAACGTCTACTCGTGCCCCCTAGCTCTTCAGTAGATTTCAGAGGACCTGCTTTTTATGGCAGAGTTACTACCCTAGTGTTATGTTGACATTGCTAAATGCTTATTTAGGTGATGTCTGTGGTTTTAGAAACTTTCAGGAGAGGAATTCTTAATGCCTTTCAATCTGACTGCAAAACCCCGAGCAGAGCTAAGTATTGGGGTGAACCCGGCTCAGAGAATCTCTTTCCTAAAAAAATTCTCATTCTTTTATAGAGCTCATAGATATTCTTTAAAAATCCAACTCTGGTACAATTACCAGACATGAGTAAGCATCTTATTCAAAACAGCAATAATAACAAACACGCTGAAAAACGGTTTAACTGATTTTAATTCATCACTGTATAGAGTCCAAAGACTTTTATTTGCTCCACTGTCATCTTTATCGATTGGAAGTTATGATTATTATGCTTCTGTTTTATTTTCCTTTGCTTTCTAAATAAGTTTTGGGACTTACCTGGTGACGCAGTGGTTAAGAATCCGCCTGCCAATGCAGGGGACACGGGTTCGAACCCTGGTCCGAGAAGGTCCCACGTGCTGCAGAACAACTAAGCCCGTGTGCCACAACTACTGAGCCTGTGCTCTAGAGCCAGCGAGCCACAACTACAGGGCCCATGAGCCACAACTGCTGAAGCCCGCACGCCTAGAGCCCGTGCACTGCAAGGATGAGCAGCCCCCACTCGCCACAACTAGAGAAAGCCTGCACGCAGCAACGAAGACCCAACACAACCAAAAAATAATAATAATAATATAAATAAATAAAATTTTTTTAAGCTTTGTTTTTGCTACAGGATGTCATTCAATATTTGTTAAGTATGTTAAAACTCGAAGCGACTCATCATTTTATAAATTCTGGTGGGAGAATTATGTCAAACATATTGAACATTACAATAATTTATCTCATTGGATAGTGCCTGAAAACAATAAAATCTAGGAATCCAGTTGTTGAAATGGTGAACACTGTGGAGAACAACCCATCAAACACAAAGTGGACCGACTGTACATCCCAATTCCTGCTTAATTGGACAGAGGTTATTTGAATTCATACAACTTTCATATTTACCTCATGAAAAGAGAAATTCCCTTGTATTACTTTCCTATTTAGAAGACTTTATTGCTAACTTCTGCAGAAATACCCGAATTTTATTCTAAGAAATATTCCCCATTGGAGCAGATGATGCCAAGAATATTAGGCAAAGCTAAAATTTTTTAGATTTTAAATGGCGAGAAAAGGGTAAATTATACATGGTGAGATGGCATTTTTAATAGTAGATCTTCTCGGAGTCTTCCACATGCTAGTGTGCACCTAAGTCTCCAGGAGGAATATAGGATTGAGAGATCTCTATTCCTAACAGGGTTTGAGAGACGCCGATCCATAAGAATCAAATCCATAGCTTCTTGTTGTCATTCGAGGTCTGTTACTTTTGCTTCAAAATTAACTTCAGCTGCTTCCTTATGGATTCTCCATTGGAGCCAGATTGACCAAATCATGATTCCTCAAACCTGGCTCATGAACTGCCAATTTTAAGTCTTTGTAGATCTTTATCCCTAGCCTAAAAGTCTTGTCTTTTCTCTACTTAGGAAATTCTAATAAATTTTCAAGACCTATCCACTTTCTGACTTCCTCTAGTGACTATGATATTTATGACATATTTAATTTCTATCATATCTTGGTTTTTATTGTTTTTCAACTTGAATGTGTGTGTGTGTTTTCCTAATAAGACGGTTAATTCTTTGAGACCAGGGACTATATGCGTTATATTTTCTTTAGAGCTCTACTTGAATTTGATGCAGCATTTTATGAATATAGTCATTATTTAGTTTCTTCATGAATGATTAGATGAACATTTGAACATAGACACTCCTCACAGCTAGAAAGAACTAAACCCATTTGCTAGAGATGACTGGCGAATCTGAGGGCCCCAGACATGTATCTTAGTTTGAATTATCTAGCTTTTCTGACTAATCAGAAGGTATCTTATTATTCCTCACTACTTAGTTTAATTGTTTCCCATTTGTTAGAGAATAAAAAATAGAATAAGAGGAATTTCAAAATACTGAAGAAGAGATAAGTCTAAAATGATAAATTTCAACATGAAAGAAAAGAAAAAATTTTATCCTTTCTTATATAATCTAATCCACATTGGGTTTCAAATGGTTTTGATTCCTCTTTACTCTCATGAAATGGTTCCCCCAAAGTAGGCAATCTATCAATACAATGGAATGGACATAGATTTGGGAAACATTTGTTAATTCTCTCTATATAATGGAAAGTAGCAATTGAAATAATAATTGCTTTCAGGAGAGGAATTCTTAATGCCTTTCAATCTGACTGCAAAACCCTGAGCAGAGCTAAGTATTGGGGGGAACAAAATCCTTTTCTGCTAAAAGATTACTTGGAAGTGAATCTGTAAAAATGAATAGCAATACAGGTTGAGGTAAAAGGAAACAGTGAACCAATGTTAGGAACTGGATGCTACAAAAACATCTCTTTCTTCTTATCTAGCTCAGTGATCTTAGGCAAGCATGAGGGTCATTGAGGACCAGCTTCCTTTATGACCTCTAAGATTGCTTCCGGTGCTAAGATTCTATGACTTAATGGATAATAGGAATTGTTGTTTCTATTGATTAGAGGGCATTTATGTACACTTTCAAAAGTGATTATACTATCATTCAAAAACAAGAGGAAAATTAATCTTTCCAGTCTGATTGGTAACATGGGGTAAATAGTGGAGAAAATGGGCACATAGTATGGCAAATCTTCTTACCACCTCCATGCCATACTTACATGCGGTAACCCAATGGTAGGCATGTGCACATCTGGTCAAACAGCTGTAGAAAAGGAGAGCATCCTTTTATTTCACGAAATACCCACATGAATTTGAGGAGTTTGAGTATCACTGGTCATGCTCCTATCTCCATTGATAAATGAATCTTAATTAGTGCTGTTTTGAATTTCACCATTCTGAAGCATTTTACATGGGTACAAACGAACTGTGGCTTTTTTATTTTAAAATAAACCTTTCATATGTGTTTTTAAAAATCAGCCTGTAGTGTGATTTCAAAGATCAAGGCAAAACCCCACACTCTCCCCTAGTGATCAAAGTTTGATGACCTCCAAATAACAGAAAACACAATAAGTGGACTTCAGATCACAAGAACAAAAAAATGCCCAGAAGCTACACAAGTCACTGCTGGTGTTCTTTACTTAGGATCCTTTTTATGAGAGAAGAATAAAGCACAGGCTGTCAAGGCAGCAACTTCCAATTCCTTGGTCTGAAGCCTCTGTCTGAGTAACCAAACAAATAGGTTATACATATACTCAGGAGAAAAGATATAAAATCACAGAGGGTGGGAGCAAGCCCCAAGAAATAAGATTTGAAGAAGAAAAGAAAACAAGGTCAGAAGCAAAAATTTAAACTTGAAATTTGTAATTATGTAGCTCACTCAATTCAGCTGTACTGAAGGACTTTGGAATCCATGGAGAAGGTTTTCTTTAATATTTGTTTCAGTGATAGAGATAGAATATTTTTATAGATACTGTGATTTGTGAATTATTAGGGATGACTTTCATCCTTATCCTTGAAAAAGTTATTATTTCGTTTCCAGAATAACATGATTACTGCAGATCAAGACAGTTTTCATTGAAGTCCCTCAGTCCCTCACAAATATATCAAAATATTCTGCAAAATTGAAAAGAATTAGATTAATTTAAAATTCGCTGATTTAAGAATAATTTCTTATTTACACAGCGTTCAGACTTCAATTTATCTCTGCCTGAAATTAGTAATACAAACAGGGAAATTCTTATTTGATGAAAGAAAATACTCTTAAAAAGCACTTTGACAATGCTTGGTGTCAGTTTATTTATCTCTTTAAAAATAAAATACAGTGTGTGTGTGAAAAAAAAAAATAAAGCACTTTGAAATTGCTATTAGCAAACAACTGAACTATATGATTCTTACTTTTTCATGAGAGTATGTCTGTTTGGCAAAACCGTCTCCCTACGCTTCCCGGACATGTTTTTAGTTATGTGTCTCACCACTACCATCATCACCTTCAACATTACCTGCTCTCTGTAAAGATGGAAAGACCTCAGAATGTCTAAGTCCTGACAGCTATCCAATCTGGGGCGGGTCTTCCACAATCCTAGTGTGGTTCCCCCTCCGGCCCATCATGCACAATTCTGACATGGTGGTCTCCCTCAAGTGCAGCTCGTATAGTATCACTCTGCAGTTCATAAGCATTCAACGTTGTACATAGAATAAATTATAAAAGCCGATTACGGCAGTTGACATATTTCTCCCTCTACTCTCCTAACATGTCTTAAAAGTCAATCAAACCTGCTCATCATTATTTCCCAGTTCATCTTTACTCTTTCCATATGCTTTCTTTGACTCATCTCTTTTTCTGCAATGCTGGACATGTTTTGAATTCTTACTCATCCTTTAAGGCTCATATGCCATTTTTTTTCCAGGTAGCCTTTCAAGCTCTTCCTCTTCTCCAGCCCCCTCACCCTCCATGTCATCTTCCTGCTTGGTCCTCTCATCACGTTATGTGTGTCTCCAAGAGCTGGCCACACCTGACCTGGCTTGCAGATGCACTACCTGGTGGATGATGAATATGCTGAGGGCAAGGCTCCAGCCCTTGTTCCTTTAGCATCCCTCAGATACCTGGTCACGGTACCCTCCAGTACATGTGTATCAAATTTAATTAGATAGGAAATATTTCATTCTGCTAGTTTTGACATATTACCATAAAATTCTAGCATCACCTATTGAACATTTAAAAATAATGACATTAACTTGTGATACCAAAAAAAAAAAAAAACAAAAAACAACCAAAAAAACAGCCTACCCACCCAAAACTATGTTTTAGTTACTGATGATCAAATAGAAAGAAAAAAAAACACCATATGTTTTCAGCCCCCTTTAAAAAAATCATTATAGTTAAATGATAACATGAATGCTTCCAGTAAAAGAAAGAATGTAACTGTACGTGACTGATGTTTTATGTTTGTCTTTTATCAAAAATAAAAAAGAAAATGAAAAGGAGCTCAGATAAGTGATCTGATCCTGCTTTGGAAGCAGTTTAAGGGTTTTCAGGATAAGACTCTCTATAAGTCTGACATTATTATAGTTATTTAATCTCCTTATGAACTTTGTTGTGCTCATGTTGAAATATTCAAGATGCTAATGGCATGTGACTAAAATGAAAAAGGATCCAGGGACCGACTTCTCATTCTGTAATCCTCTAACAGAAAACTTCTCTCTTCTCACTGAAATACAGGCACCTCGGATGTGGCGATATAATACCAGAGAACACTTCTCAACAGGGTTATAGTGTGAGGTAATGTGCCGCCAGAAGGGAGAGGTAGACACATTTTCAGCCTCTGCTCTGAAGTGTTATGTACAAAAATCCCTTGAGAATAATGAGAATTCTATACATAACCCCCTGAAAATACAAATTAATAATGAGTGCTGAATTGTGAAAGCAGCACCCACCAATAGGCACATACAGACACCAAATTGCTTATAAACGTGAAGGGATAATTCTTTTCAAATAAATCTTCTGCTTGCAAGCAGACAAATGGGAATTGCTTTCTGTAAGTATATTATGTTCATGGCTGATAATTTTTTCCAGATACCTGGACTCATGTGCATATAGAAATTTGGAAAACAAAAATGTATGTACATTTACACTCACATTAACATTTTATTGACGGTAAAATTTTTCTTTGCTTGGTATTTTTATAGTATACTAGTTATCTTTTAATGTGAAGGAACAAATACTATTTATGGCAAATTCAAGGTAGATTTCTGAGTATTCCTTTCCTCCAGCAAATATTCACTGAAATTGGTTATTGACTCTCATAACGTGAAATGTTCAGATTAAAACAATTAAATTACACTTATGACATGAATTCATTTATAAATGAACTTTACTTTTTACCTTAAAATTCAGAGTACCTTATCCTCCATCACCTGAGGCAGAGAAAGAAATGTATGTTCTTTATAATACTGTGGAGCTCATCCACTAAGGACTATATAAATTTACATAGTTTTTCCAAAAAAGCATAATGCTTGAATATGTTACTGTTATTCTTGTTATTTATTATTATTGTTACCATAGTTATTTAATCCACAATAATTATATCTTAGATCTATATAATAATTTGTGCTTTTAAAAAACTTGTGGTCATTTTTCGTATTTTCTTTACAATTTCACTTCAAAATAGACAGTATAAGAATTATTAGTTTCATTTTACAGGTAAGCAAGTCAAAGTTAAAAGAAGTGTGAGATTCGCCCAAGTTTGCTGTGAGAGCGGAAGAACAGGAATTTGAACCCAGCTCTTTTGATATCTCATTTTGTGATTTACTTGTCTTTCCCTCCATTTCCGCACATACTGGTATAGAGAAACTGATTACCTCTTTTTCTAATGGAGAAGTCTCAACAGCACCCACTGTTCTTTCAAGAGTAGATTTCTCGGGCTTCCCTGGTGGTGCAGTGGTTGAGAGTCCGCCTGCCGATGCAGGGGACGCAGGTTCGTGTCCTGGTCCGGGAAGATCCCATATGCCACAGAGCGGCTGGGCCCATGAGCCATGGCCGCTCAGCCTGCGCGTCTGGAGCCTGTGCTCCGCAACGGGAGAGGCCACAGCAGTGAGGGGGCCCACGTACCGCAAAAAAAAAAGAGTAGATTTCTCAGGGTCTTCCTTTCCAGAGTGAACATTTATGCCAACATCATATTATCATCAATAAAGTGTAGTTTAGATCCCTGTATCACACTAGGAGCCAGGACTATCTTCATGGACATCAGACCTGCTTGGTTGCACAGTGTCCTGCTGTTGATTTAATGCTCTAATGTTAGAGTTTTGATTTTTAGTAATGTTTGAACTTTTACTGCACTTTGTGCTGGGTCTCAAAATAATGTAACTGCTTCTGCCAAGAAGCATAATCCATTTCCCTAAAACCCAAAGTAAAATAAAAGAGAATACAATCAAATGATATAAAACTGTGTCATAGTACTCTTCTAATAATTTTACTAAATTCTTTCCATAAGCCCACTTGTTTGAAAAATGTCAGTTGTGGCTTTCCTCTGACAAAATGTACTGAAGGTGAGCTAACACCAAAATTAGTAGGCAATGGAGGGGTGGCATTGAGATGAGAGATGCATGACTGTGTCAGAGCCCCTCCAGGGATTAAGAGAAAAATCACTGTTGGCCACATCATCCTAAAATGTATGGATTATCTCTATGTTTATTCTCTATCACCAAATTCATGAGCAGAATAGAAGACTAGTTATATGTATTATACAGGTTTGCTCTGTCCCCAGGAGCACAATACCAGAGTTGGAAAAAAAGACTTTTTCCCCTCATTTCATAATGGATTTCTTAAATTTCCTTGCATGTCATGACCAACTTAGACCATAAAGAACACTGAATATCACCATAACATTATAAGCCTATGATCTGATTTTAATTTTGATGTTTTTGTGACACCACCTTTTTATCTTTCACATTTTAGAATGGGATTGTTTGTTTTTTGCTGATTTTTAAAGCTGTAAATTGTCATTTGCTGTGTCCTTTTGAATATCCTATTTTGATTAAGGTAAATTTTTGTTTTTTGGTTATTACCATGTCTGGACAACTCAAAGTAGAGAGAACACTAAATTCCTATAAAATGATAGACCACTTTTGCATCATTTCTATTTGTCCAATCACAGTTTTAATTCATGAGCTCTTTCTTCCCATCTATGGCTTCATAATTATCTTCAGATTTATGTAGAGTTCTAAGTGATATTGTATTTTGTTCCATGGCCTTATTTAATGACTTTCAGGTCATTGAATTATATGCTCCCATGTACATATTCTTCCTTCTGTCTGGATCACCCTTTACTGTCCTACACTGTGAACCCTCCTCTTTTCAATTGACTTCCACATGTTCCTCAGATCTAGGCTCAATTTAGATGTCATCATCCCTAAAAGGCCATCCTTGACATCAAGGACCAGACTGGGTGTGTTAAAGTGCCCTGAGCTTTCTCTTATCATTGTGCTTACCACACTGCATTCAATTGTTTATCATTCTCCCTACATACACTCATTCATCTTCACATCTTTAAAATCCAACTATCTTACCTTGACTAATAGTAAGTATATTTCAGAAAACAGCAGTTGAATAGATGAATGAATGATGAGGGTATGAGTAAATGAATCTTTACAACATTTCCTGGAAAACTAGTCCATTGCTCACCAGATGATACTATCTAATTAGGAATAAAAAAAAATCAACTCTATTCCTAATATAACTGGTCTTAACTCAATTATATGTTCATTCATTATTAATTTATCCAAAACATATGGATTAAGTACCTACTGTGTGCTAGGTATGTTACTAAACACTGAATTCACAGGGCGTGATCCCTACCCTGGGACACTTCGAGTAAACAGCATGGTCCTTTCTAAAGACTATACACATCATGACCCATCCACCCAGTGAACAGAATAAGACAAAGGACCGCAAAGATTTTTTTTTTAACCTTTGACTAGGTTGTATAGTTCAATTACATGTGTCTCCACCTTATGTCACATTTTATTTCTCAGACCTCTTATGAGAACCTATCATACTTCTGATACCTTGAATTTAACTATCCATGCAAATATATGCACATTTCCTACTCATAAAATGTTACCATAGGAAATGCCTGCTTTTTCGGAAGAAATGGTAATGAACATTAAGAGGTTCTTACCTAGGCGAATAAATAAAATTGGAATTTTTCTTAATCTAATGTGCAAGTGAGGTTTTAGTGACTCATATATAATATTAAATGAAAGATAATTTTGTTAACGGCATTCACGGACGAGCAAGAAATTCTGTTTATAGTAGTCATTTCTGAGACATTGAGAAAGTAAACATGGTGAAATCAGAGTCCTGGCACGTGGGTGCACTCTTCCACAGATACTGTCTCAGCGCTGCATGATAGGCTACTTTGCACTTGTAATCTCCTACTCCAGCATTTGTGTTGATGTTCATTCTACTCCCTCAGAGACTGGTTTTCCAATTTTTTTGCATTGGAAACTGAACAAAACAATTTATTTTATATATTTTTCACATTTTATTTGAGATGGCAAAGCAACCTGTGCATTAGACAAAGGTAGCTAAGGAGACTCCAAACAGAATCAGAGTAGCTAGTTAATTTGTTATTAAATTCTTTATAACCAATTATTATTTTATAGCTACTATATTAATTGTCCATAAAAATCTTATGCCTCAGACATGAAAAATACATGCATTCGTCTGCTAACAATAAAAGGGGTGTGTTGTAGTAACAAAATAATGGGATTTATAAGAATGGGTTTAATTTGGAGTTTCACTCTTTTTTTTTTTTTTTTGGCTGTGATGAGTAAACATGAAAAATAAACTCTGAAGCTCAGTGGAGATTTTTATTATTACTTATGGACTAATGCCACTTCAGTTCTCACCTTCCATGAGAACTTTACTCAAGGTACACCTTTCTTAATTTATTTGTTATTAATTAATCTGAACCTGTGGTCAATGAATAATGCCACTCATTTTGTTTGAAAGAAATCATATAGAATATTTTCTACACAAAAGTGATTGAAATAATAACAGAAATGTATCCACTTCTGAATAGAGACATAGGAGGTATTCAAGAGAATCAGCAACTTGTTACCCAAAACTTAGACCAATAGATGAAGAATCCCAAATTAAAATGAAATTGAAAAAGAGTAATGGAAAGAAAAATACAAGTACCCAATTTGGGATACTGATAAGATACCACTACTTTTTAAAAACACATCAAAGTATCTTTAACAATTAAAATTTCAGTCTGTTTGAACATTTCACCCCAACTTAGCACATCCAACTGGGAAACTCCTCCTGAGGGACTTGGTCCTGTCCGCACCCAGGCCTGTGGAAGAGCGCCACCTACTGCAACTTTGTCAAAGTCCTTTCTACACCCCGTGAAATTTCTGTTGGGGAATTTGCTGACCAATTGTGTAGTATTGCAAGAGTACTTTTCCTTTCTATTTTAGCTCCATCATCTGAGTTCTGCCAACACAGCATCAGAGAATACATAATAGTTGAAAATAAATAGCCAAGAGCAAAATTAATAACCTCAGATCGGTCAACATATTTAAGCTTTCCAATACAATAACATTGCAAAATATGTATTTTTAATGCTTGTTCCTCCCTGGAGTTCTGGCTTTGTCATCCTGTATTTCCAATTGACTTGAATTTATTTCTCTATGTCATTTGAGTAACTTCACTTTGTGATTTTCATTCATTTGGTCTTCTTCCTGCCATGAAGAAGCAACTCTTCTTTGAGCTGTCTTCATTTTTAGTTGTTGGGAACAAAGGTTTTTACATTTGGAAGGCTGAAGTCCAGTGAATCTTAAAATGATATTTTCTCAGCAAATCTATAGAAAACATTGTAAAGTGAACTCACATCACCTCCTCTGCTTCTGTTCTTTCCACTTGGAGCTGATTGCAGAAAATATACTGCCTGAGAGCCTAAAGGAGATTATCTCTCTTTCAAAAGAGTTGCAGATGCAGGGAGAGGTTAATTGGATATTAGCAGATACTTCAAAACGATATTTCGACTTCAATTTGAGCCTCCAAAGGATATGGAAGGAAGGGTCCGAGTGTCAATTTCTTTTTGTGAGAGACTGATGTTTAGGATAGGAAATACAGCGTGTCAGAGGTATGTCCCAATGTGCGAGGCTTTAAAAACGAAATTACCCAGAAAACTTCAATAGTGCCTGATCTTCTAGTTAGGGCAGTTTTATGCTAGTGTCACCTATGACTGGAAAATGAAAAAAAGAGCACAGAGAAAATTTAAAATTTAGTTTTAATTTATTCCCTGAGGTGAGGACTATATTCTTTAAGAATGTTGATATTTCTGATTGAAAATGAAAATTAACCATTACCAACCAGCATGTGAACAGATTCACAAAAAGCCTCTTTGATTAGATCTCTGCAAGCTGCAACTTTAGATAGACTCCTACATGGCCTCTTGATTTTTGTGACAAAATATGAAATCTAGTGACACCATTAACATTATGCTGCTAACAGTTACACAAAATATCTTTGTTTAGGGACCTAATAAAATTGGTCATATAAAGAGGAAATGAGATTTTTAATGCAAAATGAAGCTGACAGTGCTCTTCTATTACCAGGGTCTTATTAGGGAAAAATTCTCTGACATCTGTTTATCCCCTGCAGCCAACCTTGTATTCAGAATACAGTAATTGATTCGCAGCATCCACTGGGGATCTAACTGGCTCACTTTTCCACACCGCACTACACAGGTATCTCTGCAGCTAATTCTGAATGTACATCTACATCGTTATCTCCTGGTGAACTGTGACCCTAAACACTTTGGAGGCCCAGATGAAAGTGCTTCCTCCACCCTCCAGTGCTAAGGGTGTAGCGGATTCTGCAGCATGGCAATTCACACAGGACATCCAATCAGAACCATCCCCTTTGAAGCCCTTCTCAGCTGGGAGACCATGAATGATTCATAGCTTCTCTACACAGACTAAAGAGGGAGAGCAAAGCTAGTGTGTATTATTCAGGACTGCATCCTCAATAAGTCTCCATGTTCAGCAAATTGCTACAATGTTTTTTCTGCTTAGTTTTTACTTCCATACAACATCTCTTTTGTGTACAAGTTTTAACAAAGAAAGAGCGGCTGTTTAAGCAAACTTGTTGATTGGGTTATTTCCCTCCCCTTTAATGAATGTTAGTGTAGTCACAGATTTAACGCAAAGAAAAATGCCTGGCAGGGACCAGTTTTCCGAAAGAATTCCAAGATCCCAACTTCAAATTAACTTATAAAATATATTTGGTGTCAGCTTCCTATTTTTTCATGATTAGGGTCAAAATATTAATTTTGCAGTTACCCATGTGCAAAAGCTGGCTTCATAAGGCCACATGTAAAACTAAATGAAATATTTTACCCATTGGAAAATACTTTTGCCAGCCAGAACTGCTGGGCTATCTAGGAGGCCTAATTCACAGTCCACACCGAGCCATCATCATGATAACGATAACTAAGCATCTTCCCTGTCCCAGGATTCTGCAGACACGATAACTGGATATTACCCCCAAAAGAAACATCAGTTCTGGAAGCTTCATTGTTAAGCAAGCAAGATTCTGTGTCATCATTCACAGAGGGTTACTTTTCCAAGCTGAAATATAAGGACCAGGAGAAAACCACAGAAATCCTACCTGAAAGGGATAGTGTCATTCAACATCCTGGAGGTTTTGTTCTAGAAATACCAGTTTTCTTTTACTTATGACCAAATCTATGGGTCTGATGTTGGTGTTCATAACTATAACTTTGGTATTTCCAAGAATCTTTTAGCAATCTCAAATTTTAGAATTTTCCTAAACATCTTTCACTTTGCTGCATTCACATGTGTAAGAATGTTTTCAGAGCTAATACATGCCAAGAGTTTCTTAGAATCAATTAACCACAGAGTATTATTTGGTAGTTGGAAGTACTTTAGCCTAGCTCGATAATTTGAAGAAACCACCAAGAAAGACTAAAATTTAAAAAAAGTTCACAAAATGTACTTTTAAAAAGTTCTTAAAAGATGAGAAGCTGTATTTATTAAAACATCCAACATTCAGACAACACAATATGCTTTTTGAAAAATATTGCCTAAAAAGTAAATACATGAGGGTTTCATCCACCTTAGATCACCTTGCTCTTTTTTTTTTCCTTTGGCCCAGGTTCCCATGTGGGCTACCTGATTTGCTCATTGCTGGAGCTGATTGACAGGTATGGTGACAAAAATGCAAATGATATGCAAATAGACACATTAGGGCAGTCCTTTGTAAATAGAACTGCTGCCTAGGTACATATGGTACTCCTTAATAATGGGCTTCTACCTTTGTAAATGCAAAACAATCAATTTCCACAAACTATGAAAAGCTCAGATTTAGTTCTACTATTTTGAGAGCAAAATACAAGGTAAATAGATTACTAAATATGACTCATGGAAACAACTTCAATGTAGAGATTTCTTTATCCATAATTATATACACTTAAAGTGTCCTCACTTCTTTTATTATAGCTATGTATTTTGTGTATGTGCTTATGGTACTGTCTTAAGATATGGTTATAATGTGGCCCTGTTAGGATGAACTTTTATCTGTATATTGCAGATAGAATCACTTGATTTTAGTTATGGTATTTTTTTGGTTCTAAAATTTCTATTTGATTCTCCTTTGTGTCTTCCACTCCTTTGCTAAGACTTTCTATTTTTCTATTGGTTTCAAGAGTGTTCATGATTGCTTGAAGCAACATTTTTATAATAGCCGCTTTAAAGTCCTTGCGAGATCATTTTAACATCTGTGTCATCCTAGCATTGGTGCACGTGGATTGCCTTTTCCTGAGATTTTTCCAGTTCTTCATATGCTGCATAATCTGGGATTGTGCACTGGCTGCTTTGAGTGTTATTTTATGAGACACTAAGTCTTGTTGAATACTGTGGAGAGTATTGATAGTTTTATTTTAGCAGACAGTTGATCTAGTTAGGTTCAGGCTGTGGGTTCAAGCCTTCCTTCTGTGGGCTGTCAATTCAGTTTTCATGGCCTTTGAAGTGCTGTTTGGATCTGACCCGCATATGAGCCACCCAGCCTAGGATATGGAGGTTGGTCTATCTGTTAGCTCAGATTTCAAAGTCTTCACTATGATGGATAGAATCAGTTCCACATATGTGAGCTCTGAGCTGAGC
This sequence comes from Neophocaena asiaeorientalis asiaeorientalis, assembly GCF_003031525.2. Classification (NCBI taxonomy): domain Eukaryota; kingdom Metazoa; phylum Chordata; class Mammalia; order Artiodactyla; family Phocoenidae; genus Neophocaena; species Neophocaena asiaeorientalis. The sequence continues at coordinate 372,739 of NW_020174917.1, read as the reverse complement.
CCATAAATTCATAAATGACTTTAAGGAACCACTTTCCCAAATTCTCCCATCTTCATAGTCTCCTCGGTACTTTCCCATTTCTGAGGTTCATCATTTTGGTTTTCTGGCTGTAAAGGTGGGGCTTTCCTCACCCTCCTCTGCTCTCTGCTGTGCACTTCTGCAACGGTGTCTGCATCTACTGCCAAGTGTCAGGGAGAAAAAAAATTGAAGAAGAGAATTGGCTCATCCTGTTGGATGCAGAGGCCCATTGAATGTAGAGGAAGTTTCCCTTTCTTCAGAGTTTTGCCCCCTTTAGGCGTCTGTTGCCAGTCAGTGCTGCTCCTATCACAGGACTATATGGGAGAATGGAGAAAAGAAAGAGAAAAACACAGGGAAGATTCTCACATCTTTTCTGTGTCATGAGTTTCTTTCCTGGATTTTTGAGCCAGAACTGAGAGCTTCTCCTTGAATTCCTTTGGGCTGCACACCTATGCCTACTTCCACGTTGGCTGAGAAATAATGGAAGAATATTTTTGTATTGGTAAGATCATTTTTCAATGGTAAACTCTTATTACTTCTGTGGTACTTTAACTCCGGTGTTCATCCCGAAGGCCCCTGCTGCTGTTCAGTTTCAGAATTCTCAAATAGGTACTTCATGCTTTCTGTTCTGTATTCAGTGGAAGTAACAGGGTAGACTATATTACTCCATCCTACCTGGAACCAGAACTCTCTAGAATTACTTCAAATGTGAGGATATTTTTGGTGTCAATCATGAGAGAAAAAATTAGATATTCTTATCTAGAAATCAGAACTGAGAAGGAAAGTGACGATTCAAGTTACAATGCAGGAATATGTTGCTTTTGGTGTTGCCCACAGAGATGCAAGAAGTCTAGGAGGAAGCTGCAAGGTGATTGTGGGAGAGGTGGTGCCTTCCACTTGAAATCTGACATGGAGCCAGGCATGGTTTCTACAAGTTTAGTCTGACCTGTTGCCTCTTGTAAGACAGCTGAGGGAAGGAGCCTAGGGTTCAAGCTAGCTTTAGGTGGAGGAATAAGTTGGAGGGATTAAAGCAGTAATGTGTATGTTATAAGCTTGCCCCTTTATCTCTTTTTTCCTATTTCTTATTCTTTAAGAATTAATAACATCTTCTGGAAGTGCATCTCAATTTCTCTGTGGGAAAGGGAAACAAGGAAAGGAGAATTTTTTCCTTCTTTTAAAATTCAAGCAAAGTTGACTTGCAACATTGTGTTAGTTTCAGGTATTCAACAAAGTGATTCAGTTATATACATGTTTTTCAGATTATTAGGAAACGAGAATTTAATTCAACACACATTCCACAAAGATTTATGGAAAACTTGTGAAGTGTCAGCATTGTCATAGGCATGGAAATAGACTAGCGAAAAAAGAAAAGTTTCTGATTTCATGGAGTTTATGGTCTAAGGATATTCTAGTTCTTTTATTTCCTGGAACGTGCCCAAAAGTGTGATCGACAGAAGTGTTAGCGGGATGACCCTAGGGGATAAGTGTGAAGCAGAAATCAAGAGAGTAAGAGGACACCAGAGAGAATATGGACTCTAGGTGGGCAGACCAGACCTTCTGTCAGCCACCATGGTCCACCCTGCACATAGCACCCACCCTGCAGATAATATTTCCTCTCTGTATTAAACCTTGGAAGTTCTGGATTCTAATTTTAAAAGGAAAGTTACAGTCTTATATTTCTAGAAAACATGTATGTTCACTGCTCATTACAAATTCTTTATAATGATTACTTCTTTACTACAATTATATTTTCCCAATCTGGCTACAGTTTGCTTTACAAATGCATTGACTCCCTACTTAGATTTCTCAAGAACTGGAGTTAGTACTGGAACCAGAGAGACAAGTCAAATATAGCTCCAGCACCCAAAAAGAGTACATTCTAACGCAGAAGATTGAGAGTAAAGGATTATTTCAATACGAAGTCCAAAATCATAGGTTTTACTGTACACTGAGTGCTTTGAGAAAGGACAGTTAACCAAATCTGAGCTGATCTTTGAAAAAACAGTTGAATAAGATTGGGAACAGCGGACTTCCCTGGTGGCGCAGTGGTTAAGAATCTGCCTGCCAATGCAGGGGACACAGGTTCGAGCCCTGGTCCAGGAAGATTCCACATGCCAAGGAGCAACTAACCCCGTGCGCCACAACTACTGAGCCTGCGCTCTGGAGCCTGCGAGCCACAACTACTGAAGCCTGTGACCCTAGAGCCTGTGCTCCGCAACAAGAGAAGCCACTGCAGTGAGAAGCCTGTGCACCGCAACGAAGAGTAGCCCCCGCTCGCCTCAACTAGAGAAAGCCTGCGTGCAGAAACAAAGACCCAATGCAGTCATAAATAAATTAGAAAAAAAAAAAGAGAAAGATTGGGAAGAGCATTTATCTCAGTGCCAACATTTTTTTAAAAAAAAAAAGCAAAAAAGAAAGAAAGAAAGAAAAAAGGCCTGAGACAGTATTGTGTTTTTGTATAACAGCATGAGTTTTGGTGGAGAGGAATCTGTGTTTGAATTCCAGTTTAGTTATTGACCAGCTACGTGAACATAGGCAAAAAAGTTCTCTTCTTTATGCCTCAGTATCTGCATCTATAAGATGGGAAAAATTAGCATCACTTCAAGCATTATGAAACTTGAATAAGCTGTTAAATGTAAAATACTATCACATCAAGCACATTTGTGTTCATGGGTTTTCTTTCTTTTCCTCCTTCTCTCCTTGATATTTTGATAATAATAATTACTATTGTTGCTGTTGTTATTATTAAAGTGTCTAGTGTGAGATGGGAAGAGGCGGGATGTAAGGATGGAAAGAGATTGGGGTGAGGTCATAGAAGATCTTGTATGTCATCTAAGGAACATAGAAGTTATCCTGCAGTTTATGTGGAGAAATTGAAAGTCTTTAACAGGGAAGTAAACATGATCCAATCTGAATTTTCTGCAATAGATTTAAGTTTAAAGGGGTAGAGGGTGAAAACTGGAAGTAGGAAAAAACACAGAAAGTAACGAAATAGTCCAGATCATGACGATTACTTCAAGTAAGATCCTGGGAGAAGAAATAGAGAAACGATACAGATTTAAGAAATAGATATAAGTAAAATCGGCGGTAACTTATGAATAGATGTGGGGCAGGAGAGGAGAAAGAATAGGCTGACTCCCAAGTTTCTGTTCTATCTGAGTGGATGAGTCATAGTATTATTTTTTCCCGGTTATTAAGGGGTAATTGACAGATAAAATTGTATATATTTAAAGTGTAAAATGTAATGATTTGATATATGCATACATTTTGAAATATTCACCACAACCAAGTTAATTAATCAACCATCCATCACCTCACAGTTACCTTTTGTGTGTGTGTGTGGTAAGAACACTTAAAATTTAATCTCTTAGCAAGTTTCAAGTATATAATACAGTTATTAACTGTAGTCACCATGCTGTACATTAGATCCTCAAAATTTATTTACCATATAACTGAAAGTTTGTACTGTTGACCATTATCTCCCCTTTTTTCCCACCCAGAGCTCTGGTACCCACCATTCTACTCTCTGTTTCTATAAGTTCAACTTTTTAAAAAAGATTCCACACATAAATGACATCATATAATATCTGTCTTTCTCTTTCTGACTTATTCCACCTATGCTATTTATTATTAAGCATTCAGCAGAACAAAAAAGAAACAAAGTATTATACTTCTAAAGTTATTTATAAGAATAGATGTGAGTCCGTACACTTTACTGAAAGACACTGGTTTAGAAAGAACGTTGTGAATCCATATGTTAATTTATTAGATTGTAAAATTACTCAATGCAAAGACTGTTAGTCTGATTCTTTTGGTTTTAATAGTGCCCAGTACATGGCCTTGCACAAAATTAAGTGGTAATAAAAGAATATTGAATCAAATTGTTGAGCTAGGTTAGTGGTACCTCAAGTTACCAGTCCATGAAGAGGTGAGAAGCTTCCTAGGTCAGTCAACATGCTGCTTTCTCTCATCCAGAAAATCGTGCTTTGAATAAAGCCTCAGCTGAGCCAAATAATGGGCTTAATGTTACAGTTGATTAAATTCCAAGCCAAGGGACTTATCTCTTCTTGGGTTAATAGCACAGAGTTCATGTATCTGTTACTTTGAGTAGCAGTCCTCTAGGTCCCTGGGGTCTAAAGTGGAGCATTGAGATCCCCCGAAGGGGTGCACATTGGGACCTAAGCAGAAAACGATCATTTCTTTTCATTTATCTTTTTATCTCAAAATTATTAAGAAATGGAAATTCATCAATATTTTATCAAAATGTTGATAGAAGTACAAGTGTATACTTTATGAATGAATGTATATTTAGGCTCTGTCTCACTTTTTATTATTTTATTACAGTAATAATCATGACTTGAGCAGCTATCAGAAGCAAGACACTCTTCTAGATGGACATGGGGATAGAAAGGTTAGAGACAGATCCTATCCTAAGTGGATTTGCAAGCTAGTTGGGTAGACAAGGTATAATCAAATGAATTGTTAAATACAGTATGAACAAAACAGATCTTTAAGGAAGAGTTCAAAACAATAGCAGACCAGAAAATATTTGTCACTTGAACATTACAGACAATTTTGTTCTGTTGCAGTTCAGAGGACGGAGATGTCAGTCCAGATGGGGATGGCTAGATAAGAGGGTAAACATTTGTTTTAAAGGATGGGCAGAGTTTAGACAGATGGAGAAGAGGGCATTGCAAAAGCAGGGGACCTGGGGGATCAAACGCTCAGATGCAAAGAAGTACTGGAAGCATGGGGAAAACAGAGTAAGCCATCAGGCTGATGTGAAGTTTTTCATGTTGAGGAGAAATGGAAGAAGAGTCTTTAAATGAAGATAGCATCCCAAATGTGAAGAGTTTTAAACTTTCAGGTAAGCACTATGGACCTTTTGAAAATTTCTGATTATGTAAATTATGTGATAAAGGGAATACTTCAGAGCTTTAGGCAGAAAATTTTGACATGCAGCAATAATACGATATATATGAGTAAAGAAATCTATAAAATAAAATATATATTCATTAAGTCCTTAATTGCATGGGGCTGTGTGCCGAACAATTTTGTTCAGCATTTCATGTGTCCAGGGTCATTCAGTGAATTAGCAGCCGACTTGTAAGTCAACCCAAGCACCGAGTCCAAAACCCGTCGTCATAAACACTATTCTACAGCAAAGGATGCTGGGTACAGGCAAGGTTAAAAGAATGGGAGAGACACTCCGGAAAATGAGTGTGGTGGTGAAGTAATCCAGGCGTGCACTACCTTTTGTGAAAGATCTTTCCTGGGCACGTGGAAGCCTAGGGAAGCAGAAGTAAGAGGGTATTTTATAGACATAGCACCTTTTAGTTTATGTTTCCCAGATGCCTCTGTATTCCTCAAACCTGGAAGATGCTAATCACAGAAGGTGAAGCGACTGCAGCCATCAGCCGCAGCTAATAGGTCATTTTATGAAACTGATATGTGTGTATTTAAATGAAACCATAATAACATCGACCGTGTTCTTCTCAGGTGCCAGGATTAACTCATTGAATTTTCACCACAACTTACTTAATAGGAAGCCCATTTTGATGATGAGAAAGTGAAGACACAGAACAACAAAGTAATTTGACAAAGAGCATATGACTAATTAAGTGCAAAGCTGGGGTTGACATATTCCTGCCCACTTAACTACTAAATTATGTGGCCTGTAAAAATCAAACAATCAAATTAAACCATCTTAAAAACTTAAAAAAAAAAAAAAGAATGGGAGAGAGTTGGGATGGTGGATAGAGGAAGAAAGCAAGAAGATTTTTGGAAATTATTGTGATAAAGGTAATAAAGACCGGAAATCTATAAGTGGCAATTTATAAAGGAAGAAATGGATTTGAAAGACATGTCATGTGTAGCACAGTGCCTTGAACTGTGCCCAGACCTTACAACGGTGCCAGGTAGACCGTCAATATATAGTGAATGAGTGAATGAATGAATGAATAAGTGGGAATGTTTTGGAAGCAAGGGTAATAGAGCACTGGAGAATGATGGAACCATTAACAAGTGTCGTAGCAACATAGCCTAGCAGAAATACATTACTATTGCAATTAAATCAATTAATTGAATTGCGCATGTAGTGGGGGAAAGAACCCAATCCAGACTTGTGCAAAGATGGGTGTAAAAAAAACTGATTTTATTCTAAGGATAGAATTGTTCACGATTTTAAGTATACTGGCATATTAAACAAAGGATAATGATTTCAGTGAGCATGTGATGACTTTTACTGGAACCATTATGTCATTTACTTTCTTATTTGATAGAAACAGTGACAGGAGTTTGCAGTGGTACACCTGTAAGAGAATGGTATTTTAATTGGTGGAAAAGAAACATGAAGAAAAATAAAATTTTTCTCCTTTGAAATGCTACTTCATTTCTCTTCTCCATGCAAACTAAGAAGAAACAACAAAGACTGTATCTGCATGGTTATATGACATCATTTCTTTCACCCCGGGAAAATTTAAGAGCATATATTTATGGTCTGAAATAAAGCAAGAAATGAGAACCTCTAAAGTATTCTGGTGCCGCAAAGCAGTATTACATTAATACACCAGGCTTTTCATTTGAACCAAAGCCATATTATGAGGGAAAACATTATATTGCCTACAAATATCCTTACTAAAATTATAAGCTTATTAAAAAATCTCGGTTTCCATTTAAGTCTTAAATATTTGGCAAGATTTAAAAATATATAACAGTGGTAATCTTCTGACATTTGTCTAGATCAGAAAACTTAACTTTCGTAACATAACTCAATCAGGGCAATGGACAAGATAAATGGCATTGTTATCATTTTATCTTGAAAGTTATTATAAATTTACAGAGAAGGTTTGACACTTTATTCTTCTAAGAAGATTCTCATAGAAATTAAATTTTGCACCTTACTCTTGCCTTAGAGAGTTTGGATTTACTTTGATGCAGTTTTCTCTGATATTGGTCTGAGGTACTTCTTTATAAAGCCTATCTCTGGACTCCACCCCGGATGTAGAGAGTTAGATACCCAGGGCTGGAGCCCGGGAATCTGCATTGTAGCACATGCCTGAAGTGATTCTAATGCATGCTAGAGAATCAGTAAAGTAGAAAATCTTCTGTGTCCAAAGAGAAAATAAGTGACTTGCCTCCTTATCTACCCGTGTCCGCTGCATTGGCAGGCGGACTCTCAACCACTGCGCCACCAGGGAACCCCTATATGTCTGTTCTTCTTTCCCCACCTTAACTGCCACTCCTCAGAGCTGTGAAAATACTTAGCCTGCTGCATATTAACTATTCAAAGTTTATTTTTTCTCTTTTTTTCTAATTGAAGCATTGTTAATTTACAATGTTGTGTTAGTTTCAAGCGTACAGCAAAGTGATTCAGTTATACATATGTATTCTTTTTCAGATTCTTTTCCATTATAGGTTATTACAAGATATTGAGTATATTTCCCTGTGCTATGCAGTAGGTCCTTGTTGTTTACCTAGTTTATATATAGTAGTGTATATATGTTAATCCCAAACTACTAATTTATCTCCCCCACTCTCCCCTTTGGTAACCATAAGTTTGTTTTCTACGTTGGTGAGTCTGTTTCTGTTTTGTAAATAAGTTCATTTGTATCATTTTTTTAGATTCCACACATAAGTGTTATCATATGATATTCGTCTTTCTCTATGTGATTTACTTCACTTAATATGATAATCTCTAGGTCCGTTCATGTTGCTGCAAATAGCATTATTTCATTCTTTTTTATGGCTGAGTAATATTTCATTATATATATGTACCACATCTTCTTTATCCATTCATCTGTTGATAGACATTTAGATTGCTTCCATGTCCTGGCTATTGTAAATAGTGCTGCAATGAACATTGGGGCACATGTATCTTTTCGAAATATGGTTTTCTCTAGATACATGCCCAGTAGTGGGGTTGCTGGATCATATGGTAACTCTATTTTTAGTTTTCAAGGAACATCCATGCTGTTCTCCATAGTGTCTGTACCAATTTACATTCCCACCAACAGTGTAGGAGGGTTCCCTTTTCTTCACACCCTCTCCAGCATTTATTATTTGTCGACTTCTTGATAATGGCCGTTCTGGCAGGCGTAAAGTGATAGCTCATTGTAGTTTTGATTTGCATTTCTCTAATAATTAGCGATGTTGAGCATCTTTTCACGAGCTTTGTAGCCATCTGTATGTCTTCTTTGGAGAAAACTCTATTTAAGTCTTCTGCCTCCTTTTTGATTGGGTTGTTTGTTTTTTGATATTAAGCTGTATAATCTGTTTTTATATTTTGGAAGTTAATCCCTTGCCAGTAGCATCATTTGCAAATATTTTCTCCCAATCCATAGGTTATGTCAATGTTTATTTTTAAACTGTAGATGTTTATTATTTTTAAACTGTACAGTTTATATTTAAACTGTAAATAACTGTGAATTATATCAGTAAAAATATATTGTGAAACATGTTTAAATACATGAATTATAGTGTTCATAATAAAGCAATATTCATCATCAATAATTTTTAATTTCTTTTTGACACAGGAAACACAGATAAATTGTTACATTTAGGAGTTTTCTTGGATAACAGTGAGGAATGTGGTAGAAGATCCACTCAGCCTCTCAGAGAGCACCCCACGAAAGAGTACAACCATGTAAGTGACGACCTTCAGGATTGTTTACTACTTCGCACTGTCTGGTGTTAAAAGGGCCAACTTAGCAGAAATGGCAAAGTGCCTCTGTATAAGCAAAGAGAAGTTCACAGTTTAATAGCATTTGGCGGAATGAGTGGTATGACAGTGAACAACTGTTCTCTTTTTAAAACTCTGTTATAGGATTCCCACTTCTGACCCAGTCTCAGGGAGGAGACAAAAGCTGCATCTGATTTTTTTTTTTTTTTTTTTCAATTAGGTCTTCTGTCCTGGTACTAACAATGAAGAGGAAAAATAACATATTGAGTTTTCTGTAATCTACTTGAAATGCATATTTCACTGTATATTCAACAAAAACTCAGCTATATTTCTCTCCAAATCAGGAATTTCATTATTGATATGCTTTATGTCTCATTATGGGAGACATTTTTAGAGAGTCATCCTGATGCTCATGTTTTAGAGTATTAAGATTTCGTAAATAACTGGGTCACAGTTAAGGGGTAAAATGATCAAGTAATAAAGTGTTTCAAATAACATTTGAAATAAAAGAAAATATTAAATATAAATGCGCTTTATAAAAGAATACTCATTCCATTCACCAAGAAATTAGAATTAGAAGAAAACCACTGACGTTTCAAAGAATGGAAAGAGAAAAGAGTTAGAAATAACTCATCCGTCTGTAAAGCTATCATTTAAGGTCCTAATCACATGGCCTCTCAAAATAATGATTTTGATCGGTTCAGGCTAATCATCAGGGTCTTGACCTTGACAGATTTCTACACTTTGTCCTTTATCCAAACCACTACTCATTCATCTTTTCAGAGGGTTCTGCCCCTGATATACCAGACAGGTACATAACTACTTTAAAGCTCTTGCAAGAAAATGTGTAGGAGCAGTATTCTGTGCACCAGAGCAAGTCCTGGAGACTTGTGAAATTGTATTCTTGTCTAAATGTTGACTAATTTCCAAAATATTTGTAAGCCTGAGTCAAACCACCAGTAACAAAGGCAGGTGTGTTTTACTTATCCACATACAAATTCCAGAAAGAATTTCCAAACTCGTTTTTACATGTCACACACTGAAGATATCTCTACTTGCATTAAAAGCAGGAAGATGACTGTTCCCTTTAAAACTGAGAACCAACTAAACTTGACTTATGAGTAGTCCGTGTTTATTCCTCATACCACTCATTACAGATCATAATGGAAAAAACCTTAAATGATATTACATGTACTTGTTATTAGAATCACTGATATGTTAGCAATTCCTCCACCATTTTATGAGGCATATTCAGAAACTGGAATTTTACGTGTCATCATAGGCTATTTGCTGTTTTGTAATGGATAGTGGCTAATTAAACTTGCGATGACCTTGTTGTTCTAGTTGCAAATACAATAGTGTCTTGAGTCATTAACTAGGTTGTCAGTGATGGATGGAAGTGCTTCTCAATAATTAGGTGGTAAACAATGTTAACTGAGCAGTAATTCACACTAGCATTGCTAAGGTATTTTATAGTAACATGGCAAATGACTCATCACTGCCATCTTTGTAAAATGGTGCTAGCCCCCCAGATAAACCGTATTCTTCATTGGTACAAGAGACATTAGAAGACTATCATATTTCAAATAAGCCAAAGAATATATTCCTCTCTCAAATTTGTCCTATGCACGGAAGAGGCTTCCTCTTTTTTTTTTTTTTTTTTTTTTT
>NW_020174917.1:345540-362355 GCF_003031525.2 Neophocaena asiaeorientalis asiaeorientalis | reverse complement strand
TAAGCCCTGAAAAGTTTCCCTTTTTTTTTTTTTTTTTTTTTTTTTGCGCTATGCGGGCCTCTCACTGCTGTGGCCTCTCCCGTTGCGGAGCACAGGGTCCGGACGCGCAGGCTCAGCAGCCATGGGTCACGGGCCAGCCACTCCGCGGCATGTGGGATCTTCCCAGACTGGGGCACGAACCCGCGTCCCGTGCATCGGCAGGCGGACTCTCAACCACTGCGCCACCAGGGAAGCCCGAGGCTTCCTCTTATAAGCTGTTCTGATTTGCAACACAAATTGGCAACTTCTCCAGAGTGGCAAGACATATGGCAAACATTTTCATTATACTGGCTTTCTTTTCATAGTTGACATGAGGGACAGAACAAAAACACAGTGAAGAGAATTCTAATGGTCCAGACGGGCATCTGGAAAAATAATAAAATAAATTTGCTGATTAGAACAAATATTTCCTTTTATCGATTCAGTTATCTTCCCCTTAAGTATTCCCACATACTTTGGCCTCCAGGTCTGTTCAGTGGGTATAATTTTTTAATAATCCTCTTATTTCTCTCAAAGTTTTGGTAAACACAATTTTTTCTTCTGTTTCATAGATTAAGACACTGTGGTATAGAATGGTTAAATGGCAAAAGTGACAAAGTGAAACAATCGGTGTAGACAAAACAATCCAGGCCTTTAGATTTCAAGTTCAAAGTCACTGTTCATGAAAGCATGTGATGGTTTAAAATTGTGACTTCTGTAATAAAATTATGCCTACATCCTTAAGCTAATTCTGAAATCTGATATCTGATTTTCATAAAGTGTAGAAGAAATGAACTGCTACACTGTGCAGGCCATCCACTCTTAGGTGAGAAATGGAAGACTCTAGGAAGATTACCAACCCCTTCCTTTTGAGAAGAAGGCAGTACTGTTTTGCTTGCCTGAGGACACGCAGATAGTTGATGGCAGAATTTTAACCACATGGATGAAAACTGAATTCAAATGAGTCCATTGCCAGGCAGATAAGTGCATGAGTGAGCTGGGTGTTGGACTATAGGGTATGGTGGCCACTGAGAGGAATGTACACTCTGACTCAGCATGTTCCAACAGAGCCCACAGCCCACTGACTTCCTGCCTACAGTTGCAGCTACCTTCTTATCATGCCATGTGAACTGTCTCAGCCTTTAAGGGATTTTAACCAACTATTTTACTACTCCCTAAGTAATACAAGAATAATCGCTATTAGCTTTCTCACTACAGAAATTTTTTTTGAGCCAAACAATACATGCCCCCAAAGTAAATTTGGGAGAAACTAAAAAAGTGTCTTTATTTGAAGGGGCAAAGCATTCTAGATTTTCCCAAGAGAGCAGTTTTAACCTATCCTCTTATTTTCTTTCTAAATAGATGTTTATAGCATTCTGTCACTTTTACTTCAGATGTACCTCTCAAAACTCCTCTCCCTCACTTCCTCTTAAAATTGTCCATCCATACTGACTGCCTTGGTTCAGGGCCCATCATTTTTCACCTGGACTCTTGCATTAATTTCCTAAGTGGCTTCTCCATGAAGTTAGAAACGTGTTCTCCTTCTAATTGCCAGCATCCAGCAGAGTGCCCGGCACATAGTAAATTCTCAAAACTGCTGGTTAAAAAAAATTCAAAACTGACCAGATGCCAAAACAGATAATAAAATGCCTGTTTCTATATGTGGACCTCAGGATCCAGAAGCCTGATTCTCATAGAATGAGAGACCATCACTCTGCACCAATGAAGCAACAAAGGAGATGCCCACCTCACACTAGTTTTGCTTGTAACTGACGCCTAAGGACCTTGCTTCAAGAAATTTAAAAAGTACATTTATCTATGGAAAAAATTTTATTAAGCTCATGAAGGAAAATTTTGATAATTACAATGAAAATTATAATTTAAAATTGATTTTATAGAGATGCATGCTGTTCTAGCCTGGATATAAATGTCAAGGCTGTGTTACTTTGTTGTTTGAACCTAGCTCTTCATTGGTATCAAATGTCTCTGGGGTCATAATGGAAGATTATCTCTTAGTATTCTTTCTACATGTAGATTCATAATTTTAGGGTTTTAATGCTGCTTCCTTCACGCATAAAATCTGCTTACTAGACAGAATGAGTTGAAATGGAAAAAATAACTAAGTGTGTTAGTTCCTTTAGGGAGTAAAAGGGTAACTATCTTAAATCATATGTCGTTAAAGTTAGCAGGGCATTGGTCTCTGAACCTAAGAAGGAAGTTAGAAAATGATTTATCCGGTAGAAAGGACAGCGCTTCTAAAAATTCCTCATATCTTTGCTGAGAGCAATTTAACATGTTTATGAGATCTGCTTTTTTTTTTTTTTTTAGGTTACTTTCCTTACAAATTTGAAGGAAAAATTCACAGCCACGTGAAATTAGCTAAAAGATGAATACTCACTTTACACTTTAGGATTCTTTCGGTAAATATTTTGGAATATGACAGTATGTTTTAAAGATTTCTAGAGTGCAGGGACTAAGCACCACTTAACTTTGAATTGCTGGGGTTATTGTAGTTCCTGATACATAACTGGGCTTTACAGGTGTATTTTAAGAATAAAGAAACAATGGAATGAGGAAATGAAATTAACCCATTATGGCAGGCAACTGAAATTTAGAGCAGGCTCAAAGACAGAGTAAGGCATAAACTGTCCCCGCCCCTGATATCCTAGAATGGAAACAAGTAAGCATGCCAGAGCAAGATGTTTTGTTTATGGCAAAAGAGTGGACCCCTGAGAGCTGACATTCCCCTCTCCATTCCTTTCCCAGTTTAAGACGATATAAAAAGGCAGTGAGTTCATACATAATTCTCAGACCTGGTGATTCCCTCTTCTGTGTGGCTGCTGTGACCACTAACTTCAGGTCTACATCCACAAACAACAAATGTCCTGAGGACCCGAGTCCCCTCACAACTCCACGCATCCTTAATCATGAATACGCCCTTGGCATGGCTTGTGTGTTAATTTGATAATAAATAATAAGAAATGTTATCTTAATCCCTTCCGAGTTAACATTCCAGCCTAGTCTCAAATTTAGACCAAACTTTGTGAGGTCCAAACTCATGCATCAAGAAGTCAGGAAAGATAAATATTAGTACATGTAAAATATAACTTGAATCTAACTAACTTGAAAGTTTTATTAAAATTACAGTTGGGACACGTTATAAGAATATTCTTCACTTGAATCAGATAAACTACAGGGAGATGGCTGCAACGTTAAACACATCTCATGTATTTGTTTCAAGGAACTGTTATCCCTTAAACTCTGTACTCTATCCTCTTAGCTTCCTTGTTACTCTGCAATTCAGAGTCATACTGGCCTCATGGCTGATGGATTTCTCTCATGGCTGATTTTCTAAACTAGCATAGAATCTTTTCCTTAATGTCCTCTGATCCCACTGGGATAAAGCTTTATCTGTTATTTACCCTTTTTAGTGGCGTGTAAGTTATGTACAGAGAAGTACAAAAGTCATAGTCAATAAATTATCATAAAATGAACACACCCAGGTGATTACCATGCAGGTAAAGAAACCAGTATCCCAGAATTCCTGTTTAGGTCCCTCATACTCCTTGTCCCAACATCTATTTCCTCTTCTTCCAATTTAACCACTCTCCTGACCTCCTGACCTCCAACACGATGGATTATTTTTGCATATGTTAATTTATATAAATGGAATCATTGTATATATATGCACATAAATACATATAAATATATAGCCTTTCACAACTGGCTTCTTTGGCTCAGCTTTACATTTGTGACATTAATCCACATCATTGCATGCAACTTTGGTTTTTCTCTTCCATTTTCATTGTTGTATAGTATTTTATAACCATATCACCACTTATCTAATCTACTGTTTGTGTGTAGGAGTGAAATTCCTGGCTATATAGTATGTGGATAGCTAATTAGATATATACAATTTTCAAAATTATTGTCCTAACATTCATATTATATGGAGAACTGACATTATCTACATCTCTACTGACACAAGACAACATCAGTCTTTCATTTTAGCTATTCCAGTGAGTGTAGAGTCATAGAACCATCTACAGTGGGTTTGCTATCCACTGAGGTAGTGTCTTTTGTGAGATTCCTTTTCAAGTTTTTTGTTCCTATCTCTGCTGGGTTGTCTCATTTTTCTACTGATCTGTAGGTGTGTTTATCTATTTTGGACATAACTTCTTTATCATTTATATGTGTTGCATATATTTTCACCCATGGCTTGCCTTTTCATGATACATAAGAGTTTGTCAATTTAATATATTTTATAAATATTTTTCTTTATGGGCTTGCCTTTCATATTTAGATCTATCATTTACCTAGAATTGTATATGGTGTGAGGTAAATGAATTTTTCCTATATGAATATCCAACAGACCCAAGACCATTTATTAAAAAGGTGACATTTTCCTTGTTGCTCTGGAGAGAAAAAAATTTTTTTATAAATCAAATGTCTGTATATTAACGAAAGCTGAAATATTTCTCCTCTAAAGGCTAGGAGTGGAATGATAAGTCACATTTTATCTCTGATCAGTTGATTGTAAACATCTGGGACACAGTACCAGGAAAGATTCTGAGGTCACATCTGGGCTCAGTGAAAGAGAATCACGACTGAATAACAGTGACCCCCATTGCCTCAGGACACATGATGAAGGGAACAGAATCTCTTTCATATCCTTAGACTAAACAATTACAAAAGGGAAATAAAATCACATGAAGAAAGGGGGATTAAATTACATTTGATAAGCCTTAGTATCCTATATTTTATCCTTTCCTAATTCCCAGATTCCTCACTGTGATATAGGTAGTATCTGAAAATAAGGAAGAATTCTCAGAGGCCTCACAATTCTCTGGCTTCTACTCACAAGAGCATGAGGTCAAGAGAGAGAGTAGATTTCTTCTCTCCCACCTAATATAAACCTTGCCTTCTGTGTTAAGCAGCCTCCAAGGTGGCCTGCAATGTATTCTGTCTCCTGGGTTTTTGCTTCTGAGATTAGGGTATAAAAGGTCCCGGCTCCATCTTGGAAGTTCTCACTAGGTCTTCCTTCACTTGCTCTAAGGGAAGCCAGCTGCCTTTCCAGAGGGAGTCCCGTGGAGAGACCCGTGTGAGTGAGTTTGGAAAGAGATCTTCCAAGGCTCGCTGACAACTGAGAGTGGAAGCAGATCCTTCTTCAGTTGATCCTTAGAAACGACTGCAGTGCCAGCAATAACTTCACTATGGTCTTCTGAGAACCCTGAGCCAAAACCACTTATTCTCTAAACTGCTCCTGGTGGCGCAGTGGTTGAGAGTCTGCCTGCCAATGCAGGGGCCGCGGGTTCGTGCCCCGGTCCGGGAAGATCCCACGTGCCGCGGAGTGGCTGAGCCAGGAAGCCACGGCCGCTGAGCCTGCGCGTCCGGAGCCTGTGCTCCGCAACGGGAGAGGCCACAACAGTGAGAGGCCCGCGTACCGAAAAAAATAAAAAATAAATAAATAAATAAACTGCTCCTGGATGCCCCTGAAGCTGTGAGGTAATACTAACTCTTTGCTGTTTTAAGCTGCTATGTTTGGGGGTGATTTGTTGTGCAGAAGAGAGAACTGAGGTGCTTTCTTAGTTCTGGTTTATGTTCTGAGCATTTGTTTCTAAAACTACCACATTCAGAATACTGTAATCTAACACAGATGCACCAACATTTGTAAGAGACACACACCAACAGAAAATGTGTCAGGGTCTGTTTACATTACATTACTGCTTCCCTGCTTTTGAACATTCTTTTCTACCACCTGGAATCATCTCAACCTTTTTCTCTATCTACTTATTACTCATCCTTCAAATCCTCCTTCAAGTGATGCCTCTTACATAAAAGCTTTTTTTTTTTAAACTATCAATCCAGAACTACTTAATCATCTTTAAAATCCTATGATATATATTCTTCACAGTACAGTTGAGCAGTAAAATGTCTTGTGCTGTTTTGTCAGCATGATCCATTTTAGTCTTATTTTCATAACTAAGCTATCAGCCCCTGATGAGCTATTTGAGGTTAGATATCTTATTTTGTAATATGTATCTGTGCCTAATATTTAACATATTAGGCATTTAATAAATCTTTATTAGTTGTTTGTCCTATTCAGCAACAGCATCAAACCATCCTAGACTTGACCTTCCTAGTGAAGTATTGAGAAACCTCCAGTTTGCTCCATCATCTTTTACCATGTCCTGTCTGGGAAGCAGCATTAATATGGGAATACTATGGAATCCTAGTAATGTTTGATTCATCAAGGTAATAACTAAAAAAATATTTTTAGTGATATGCAAATAAAAACCAACACAATCAGAAATACTTCTGTATTACTTTTTAACAAAGTGTGTGTGTGTGTATGTGTGTGTGTGTGTGCATTGTATACCATGTCCATTTGGATGGGGTGATGTTAGAGGTAAGCACAGGAAAGAAACAACGGAGGCTTCTCTAACTATGATGTTCGAATTACAAATAGAAGTAAAGATAGTTACTTAGACACAATTTACCAATAGGATAGCTACAGCGGAAACTTAATGATTTATAAAATGCTATTTTTCTTTCTAATTTCCCATGGGTCGTATGGATATTTTAGTCAAGGTTGAAGCAAGCAATGGACATTTCAGTGCAGTATGTGTTTTCCCTTGCTTCATATCACACTTATAAGGGCCAATTTTAGCCCACTGATGCGCATGTATAATTCTCTCTTTTATGAGGAACATTCAGTTCCCTAAGAGTTCTACTGCTATCTATACAGATTTCCAATTAGAATGTTTCTTAATTATTAGAAAATATTACATACCAAAGGACTACTGGCCAACCTTACCTGGAACACATCTAAAGACGCAGATTATAAGTATCATTTGGGGGATGAGTTAAGGGGAAAATATAACAAGAAGTGTTGTGCAGGGGTCAGTTCCCAGTTCAGTGCTATTTAACATTTTTCCAATGACCAGGATGATGGAATATCAGGTATGCTTGTTAAGTCTGCTGATGACATCAAGTAAAAGAAATAGCCAATATCTTGGTGAATAGAATTAGAATTAAAAATGACCATAATATGTGTGAACAGTGGTCAAAAATGGAAAGAACAAAATTGAATGTGTATGCATTCCTGGTTTATATGTAATGTAGGATATGAAATGTTCTGGTAAGATAACAAAAAACAAAGAAAATACAAACCAACCAGAAACACTTTCTTTTTTTAAGGTGTGAGGAAATAAATCAAATAGAATGTTAATTTCGTTTTGAAAGTCATCTGCTTTTTTATAAAAAGGGGCAAAATAACAACTATGAGAGCAGCAATAACAACAACTGACAGTTCTTAGGAACAAATGTGTACTGTTTATATAAGAACCTGTCTGTAGCCGTATTGATAAGCCAAAATAACCACTTACCATACCAATGTCTTTTCCTCATGTCCTATCATTTTAAAAGGTCAACTATCTACCTAAGATGGTAACAACTTAAGTGAAAAAATAGCAAAATGGGAGCAGTCACACAAATTTAAAGAAGTCATACATATGCTTCTACTCATCTGAGTTATTGTTATGTAAAATTTTGACTTCACCAAACACTTCCCTGTAATTTTTTATTCACATATGCCTTGTCTCACCAACTAGATTGCACAGTTTTCAGGTGCAAAAATTCAATCTTTTAAGCATGCAAAAAACATCGACTGTAGGAATTGTATTTTTCAAATAGTTATTGGCTTGAAATAGTGGAATTTTCTAGTTCAGTTATGTCACTCTTTGACATAGCAACTGAACTGTTATAGTCTAAGCAGTCACCTAGCAAATGGTAACAGACAGTATTTCTTTGGTACATCCAAGTAGTTGTTTAGTTTTAGCCTTTTGGGGTATGACAGGGTAAGGGTTTGCTATTTGGGGGCTCATCTGCACCTTGGAGGTTACTTTCATTAGGCTAGCAGTTCCCAAGCTGTGGTCCGAAGACCTCTTGGGGCTCCTCAAAACCCTTTGTGGAGGTGCATGAGGTTGAAGCTATTTTCAGAATAAAACTAAAATGCTATTCACATTTTTCACCCTCCCTCTCCGACAAGTGTGTAGTGAAGTTTTCCACGTGTGTGTTATTGCAAAAATGCAGAAGCAATAGGAAAACTGAGCTGCCTTCTATTAAGCTACACATTAAAGAGATTTGCAAAAATTCAAAACATTATTTCATCCTTCACTGATTTTTTTTGTTTTATAAAATAATTTTTTAATTTTTATAAAATTGTTTATTAACATGTAATAGGTTCATTGCTTTCATTTTGAAATTAATTAATACTTTAAAATTAATTAATACTTAAAATTTTCTGTTTTAATTTCCAATAAATTAAAACAAGAGATATAACAAAAGCTCTTCAGGGCCCTCAATAATCTTTCATTGTGAAAAAGAGACCTGAGGGCCAAAAGTATGAAAAGCACTGAATTACCCCAGGAGCTTCTAATTTGTTAGGAACCTCCAATTCCACGACATCATTTAAGACTGTCTTCTAGGGAGCAACGTAGAGAGGAAGGTTGGTATAGATCAATAGAGCTTAACCTTGGCTACGAAGTAGAATCACCTGGACAGTTTTTAAATGAATATTGATGCCAGGATGCTTTTTAAAATTTATTTTATTTGTTGTCTTTATTTTTAGAGGCAGGGGTGTGTTTCTGTTTAGGTGTCAGGATTTTAAAAACCTTCCCATGTAGCTGTAATATGCAGACAAGGTTGGGTGCGCATGGGATAGACCCTCCTTCCTCTATGCCAGTCTGATGGAGGTTTTGGACTTCTATCACACAGTGTGGTGATGCCTACTCAAATGGTGTTACCAGACAAAACTTGTGTCCCCTTGCCCGCACATAACAAAGCCAATCTACTGACGACAGGTTGTGGTGAAGGAAAGTGAAGCGTTTATTTCAGGGCACCATGCAAGGAGTCCAGGCAGCTAATGTTCAAAAGACCCAAACTCCTTATGGATTTCAGGGAAAGATTTTTAAAGGCAGGGTAAAGGAGAGGATTGCAGCTTGTGTGATCGGCGCGTGGACATTCTTCTGATTGGTTGGTGGTGAGGTAATCAGGAGTCATCATCATCAACCTTCTGGTTCTAACTGGTCTGCGGTCTATGTGCTTGTGGTGAGCATACATTAACATCTTCCACCTGGTGGGTGTTTCAGTATTTGTAAAACAGCTCAAAGGATATGGCTCAGAATATTATCTATATCCCTTGAGGAGGAACTAAGTATCCTTGACTTTGTTTAATGGCTAAACTATTATTATTTTGTCCTGCTTGACTGTTTTTTTTTGTTTTTGCATTTTCTCACCTTTGGATTAAATGCATTCTTTGGATCTTGGGGAAGGCCTAGGAGGCTAAAGTTTTTCTACAAACAAGAGGCAGGTGGAGGACATGGAGGGGGCAGTCTGTCTTGGGAAGATCCCATAGGGGTCAGTTACAATGGGACAGAGCCCACACCACCCTCTGGGTAATGCCTATGATGTCCTAAGTCGATATGTACTCTCTCTCTCTCTCTTTTTTTGAAACATTACTTGTGAATTTCCAGTGGTTTATTTTTTGTGCACATTTTTCCTTATGATTCATAGTACTGAACTTAAATTATAATAATCATTAAACTAGTTTAATGATTAAATTACAAAGTTAAAGATTTAGGTCCCATTTTTCAACACAAAAGCATAAGGAATGATTTGGTATTTTGTAAAAATGTAAATAAAATAATTTTTCCTTTCTTAGATCAAACTAAAAAGTCAAGCTAAAATTACATTCCTGAAAGAGCATGTTACTTTAAGTTTAAATCAAGTAACTGGGTGAATTTCATCTCTCACTTAACATTTAGTGATTAAGTGAGTTTCAGATATACCAGCTCCTTCAAGCAGTGGCCAATTCCATAAAGTCATAAAAGGACAACTTCAAATTTAATGGGGAATTTAGAGAATTTAGATTTGGGCTTGATACCTCTCCCCACTTATTTTTGCCCTCTGCCCTTTTTAATATAAACTATTCATAAAGAATTCAGTCATTGTCTGTGAATTTCATCTTCCCCTTCACGGTGACTCTATATGAGTCATATGGTATATATATTGTCATTAATTTATGCTAATTTCATAATCTCTGGTACTCAATAGAATCAATCATATCTTTCAATATTAGAACAAAATTTGGATTTTGAAAATGATTGTACACCTTTATCAAGTATCATAGCCAAGATGGTAATTGGCTATAATATTTAACAAAATCAATTATTACAGAGAATTCTGTGTTTTGAAATTTATTATTTGGAGCATTCATGCAAATCTGTGCAAACATTGCTCAAATGTCACAAATGTATGAGTATTTCAGTGTGGTGTTTTCTGATGAGGCATGGGATCTCTTGTGAGACAGTATATACAGATGAAAAGGTACTATTCTATAAACTGTTTTCATTTTCAGTTGAAAAGAAAAAAGTATTAGAGTCATTTAATTTTCCCATATATATGCTCAGTTCCAAATTTCTCTGTACTGTGGAATGATTCCTAATGACCTTTTTTGTCCCGCTAAATCCAGTTTACTACAAATAGGCATCTTTTACTAAAAGATTGGTAAAAAAAAAATTAAATTCTCTATTGAAATATTTTATATGATTCTTCTATATGTGAGTTTATGAAGGAAATAAAAGAAAACTTTCTTAATATACAGCAAATTAACCCTTTTAAATTATTAATGCATAATAGGCTGAAGAGAAATAGGTTTACCATGCACATATACCTATAAATATATATATTTTATTAGATATAGTCTTTGCATAATTTACATTTTATATCAGTTTTTAAGGAATTAGTGAGGGAAGCAAAATTCTTACTTTGTGATTAAAACATGATATTATTTTAAAGTAATACCTTGATTTTAGTACACTATTTTCTTTCCCTTTTTCTTGTTTTTTTTAAAATGTCTTTATTGGAGTATAACTGCTTTACAATGGTGTGTTAGTTTCTGCTTTATAACAAAGTGAATCAGTTATACATATACATATATCCCCATATCTCTTCCCTCTCGCATCTCCCTCCCTCCCACCCTCCCTACCCAATCCCTCTAGGTGGTCGCAAAGCACGGAGCTGATCTCCCTGTGCTTTGTGGCTGCTTCCCACTAGCTATCTATTTTGTATTCGGTAGTATATATAAGTCCATGCCCCTCTCTCACTTCATCCCAACTTACCCTTCCCCCTCCCCATGTCCTCAAGTCCATTCCCTACATCTCCGTCTTTATTCTTGTCCTGCCCCTAGGCTCTTCAGAACCTTTTTTTTTTAGATTCCATATATATGTGTTAGCCTATGGTATTTGTTTTTCTCCTCTGACTTAATTTCACTCTGTATGACAGACTCTAGGTCCATCCACCTTACTACAAATAACTCAATTTTGTTTCTTTTTATGGCTGAGAAATATTCCACTGTATATGTGTGCCATATCTTCTTTAACCATTCATCTGTCGATGGACACTTAGGTTGCTTCCATGTCCTGGCTATTGTAAACAGAGATGTAATGAACATTGTGGTACATGACTCTTTTTGAATTATGGTTTTCTCAGGGTATATGCCCAGTAGTGGGATTGCTGGGACGTATGGCAGTTCTATTTTTAGTTTTTTAAGGAACCTCCATACTGTTCTCCATAGTGGCTGCATCAATATACATTCCCACCAACTGTGCATGAGGGTTCCCTTTTCTCCACACCCTCTCCAGCATTTATTGTTTGTAGATGTTTTGATGATGGCCATTCTGACTGGTGTGAGGTGACACCTCATTGTAGTTTTGATTTGCATTTCTCTAATGATTAGTGATGTTGAGCATCTTTTCATGTGCTTCTTGGCCATCTGTATATCTTCTTTGGAGAAATGTCTATTTAGGTCTTCTGCCCGTTTTTGGATTGGGTTGTTTGTTTATTTGATATTGAGCTGCATGAGCTGCTTGTGAATTTTGGAGATTAATCCTTTGTCAGTTGCTCTGTTTGCAAATATTTTCTCCCATTCTGAGGGTTGCCTTTTCGTCTTGTTCCTTGCTATGCAAAAGCTTTTAAGTTTCATTAGGTCCCATTTGTTTTTGTTTTTATTTCCATTTCTCTAGGAGATGGGTCAAAAAGGATCTTGCTGTGATTTATGTCATAGAGTGTTCTGTCTATGTTTTCCTCTAAAATTTTTATAGTGTCTGGCCTTACATTTAGATCTTTAATCCATTTTGAGCTTATTTTTGTGTACAGTGTTAGGGAGTGTTCTAATTTCATTCTTTTCTATGTAGCTGTCCAGTTTTCCCAGCACCACTTATTGAAGAGGTTGTCTTTTCTCCATTGCATATTCTTGTCTCTTTTATCAAAAATAAGGTGACCATATGTGCAAGGGTTTATCTCTGGGCTTTCTATGTTGTTCCATTGATCTATATTTCTGTTTCTGTGCCAGTACTGTACTGTCTTGATTACTGTAGCTTTGTAGTATAGTCTGAAGTCAGGGAGCCTGATTCCTCCAGCTCCGTTTTTCTTTCTCAAGATTGCTTTTGCTATTAGGGGTCTTTTGTGTTCCCATACAAATTGTGCAATTTTTTGTTCTAGTTCTGTGAAAAATGCCATTGGTAGTTTGATAGAGATTGCATTGAATCTGTAGATTGCTTTGGGTTTTTCACAAATGTTGATTTGTGAAAATTGTTTCACAATGTTGATTCTTCCAATGCAAGAACATGGTATATCTCTCCATCTGTTTGTCTCATCTTTAATATCTTTCATCAGTGTCTTATAGTTTTCTGCATACAGGTTTTTGTCTCCTTAGGTAGGTTTATTCCTAGTATTTTATTCTTTTTGTTGCCATGGTAAATGGGAGTGTTTCCTTAATTTCTCTTTCAGATTTTTCATCATTAGTGTATAGGAATACAAGAGATTTCTGTGCATTAATGTTGTATACTGCAACTTTACCAAATTCATTGATTAGCTCTAGTAGTTTTCTGGTAGCAACTTTAGGATTCTCTATGTATATTATCATGTCATCTGCAAACAGTTACAACTTTACTTCTTATTTTCCAATTTGGATTCTTTTATTTCTTTTCCTTCTCTGATTGCTGTGGCTAAAACTTCCAAAACTATGGTGAATAATAGTCGTGAGAGTGGACAGCCTTGTCTTGTTCCAGATATTAGTGGAAATGGTTTCAGTTTTTCACCATTAAAAACGACATTGCCTGTGGGTTTGTCATATATGGCCTTTATTATGTTGAGGTTAGTTCCCTCTATGGGTACTTTTTAGAGAGTTTTTTATCATAAATCGGTGTTGAATTTTGTCAAAAGCTTTTTCTGTATCTAATGAGATGATCATGTGGTTTTTCTCCTTCAATTTTTTACTATGGTTTATCACATTGATTGATTTGCATATACTGAAGAATCCTTGCATCTTGGGATAAACCCCACTTGATCATGGTGTATGATCCTTTTAGTGTGCTGTTGGATTCTGTTTGCTAGTATTTTGTTGAGACTTTTTGCATCTATATTCATCAGGGATATTAGCCTGTAGTTTTCTTTCTTTGTGACGTCTTTGGTTTTGGTATCAGGGTGATGGGGGCCTTGTAGAATGAGTTTAGGTGTGTTCCTCCCTCTGCTACATTTTGGAAGATTTTTGAGAAGGATAGGTGTTAGCTCTTCTCTAAATGTTTGATAGAATTCGCCTGTGAAGCCATCTGGTCCTGGGCTTTGGTTTGTTGGAAGATTTTTAAGCACAGTCTCAATTTCAGTGCTGTGATTGGTCTGTTCATATTTTCTATTTCTTCCTGGTTCAGTCTTGGAAGGTTGTGCTTTTCTAAGAATTTTTCCATTTCTTCCAGGTTGTCCATTTTATTGGCTTATTATTGCTTGTAGTAATCTCTCATGATCCTTTGTATTTCTGCAGTGTCAGTTGTTACTTCTCCTTTTTTATTTCTAATTCTATTTATTTGAGTCTTCTCCCATTCTTTCTTGATTAGCCTGACTAATGATCTATCAATTTCGTTTATCTTCTCAAAGAACCAGCTTTTAGTTTTATTGATCTTTGCTATTGTTTCCTTCATTTCTTCTTCATTTAGTTCTGATCTGATCTTTATGATTTCTTTCCTTCTGCTAACTTTAGTGGTTTTTTGTTGTTGTTGTTCTTTCTCTAATTGCTTTAGGTGTAAGGTTAGGTTGTATATTTGATACGTTTCTTGTTTCTTGAGGTAGGATTGTATTGCTATACACTTCCCTCTTAGAACTGATTTTGCTGCACCCCATAAGTTTTGGGTCATCATGTTTTCATTGTCATTTGTTTACAGATATTTTTTGATTTCCTCTTTGATATCTTCAGTGATCTCTTGGTTATCCTTTTTTTCTTTGTATGTAATTTTTGATAGTTTGATTAATATGTGTCTTGGCATGTTCTCCTTGGATTTATCCTGTATTGGACTCTGTGCTTCCTGGACTTGATTGACTATTTCCTTTCCCATATTAGGGAAGTTTTCAACTATAATCTCTTGAAATATTTTCTCAGTTCCTTTCTTTTCCTCGTCTTTGTCTGGGACCCCTATAATTCAAATACCGGTTCATTTAATGTTGTCCCAGAGGTCTCTAAGACTGTCCTCAATTCTTTTCATTCTTTTTTCTTTATTCTGCTCTGCAGTAATTATTTCCACTCTTTTATCTTCCTGGTCGTTTATCCATTCTTCTGCCTCAGTTATTCTGCTTTTGATTCCTTCTAGAAAATTTTTATTTTCATTTATTGTGTTGTTCCTCATTGTTTGTTTGCTCTTTAGCTCTTCTAGGTCCTTGTTAAACATTTCTTTTATTTTCTCCATTTTATTTCCAATATTTTGGATCCACTTTACTATCATTACTCTGTATTCTTTTTCAGGGAGACTGCCTATTTCCTCATCATTCGTTTGGTCTGGTGGGTTTTTACCTTGCTCCTTCGCCTGCTGTGTGTTTCTCTGTCTTCTCCTTTGGGTTAACTTACTGTGCTTGGGGTCTCCTTTTTGCAGCTTGCAGGTTCGTAGTTCCCGTTGTTTTTGTTGTCTGCCCCCAGTGGCTAAGGTTGGTTCAGTGGGTTGTGTAGGCTTCCTGGTGGAGGGGACTAGTACCTGTGTTCTGTTGGATGAGGCTGGATCTTTTCTTTCTGTTTGGCAGGACTGTGTCCGTTGGTGTGTTTTGGGGTGTCTTTGACCTTATTATGATTTTAGGCAGCCTCTCTGCTAATGGGTGGGGTTTTGTTCCTATCCTGCTAGTTGTGTGGCATAGGGAAGTTGTCTAGTACTTTAGTTTGCTTGTCATTGAGGGGAGCTGGGTCTTAGTGCTGAGATGGAGATCTCTGGGAGCGCTTTCACCATTTGATATTATGTGGGGCCAGGAGGTCTCTGGTGGACCAACGTCCTGAACTCAGCTCTCCCACCTCAGAGGCACAGGCCTGACACCCAGCTGGGGCACCAAGACCCTGTCAGCCACACAGCTCAGAAGAAAAGGGAGAAAGAAAGAAAATAATAAAGTAAAGTAAAATAAATGTTATTGAAATTAAAAATAATTATTAAAAATAATATTAAAAAGTAATTAAAAAAAAGAAAGTAGAGAGCAACCAAACCAACAAACAAATCCGTCAATGATAAGAAGTGCTAAAAACTATACTAAGAAGAACAAAAAACAAAACAAAAAACAGACAGACAGAACCCTAGGACAAATGGTAAAAACAAAGCTATACAGACAAAATCACACAAAGAAGCACAGACATACACACTCATAAAAAGAGGAAAAGGAAATACATATATAATAAAAAAAAAGGAGGAAGACAGCAACCAAATCAATAAACAAATCTACCAACGATAATAAACTCTAACTACTAAACTAAGATGAACATAAAACCAGAAACAAATTAGATGCAGATTGCAAACTCCACATCTACAGTTGCTCCCAAAGTCTACCGCCTCAATTTTGGGATGATTCATTGTCTATTTAGGTATTCCACAGATGCAGGGTATATCAAGTTGACTGTGGAGATTTAATCCACTGCTCCTGAGGCTGCTGGGAGAGATTTCCCTTTCTTGTCTTTGTTTTCACAGCTCCTGGGGTTCAGCTTTGGATTTGGCCCCGTCTCTGTGTGTAGGTCACCTGAGGGCGTCTCTTCTTCACTCAGACAGGACAGCATTAAAGTAACAGCTGATTACGGGGCTCTGGCTCACTCAGGCCAGGGGCAGGGAGGGGTACAGAACGTGGGACAAGCATGCGGAGCAGAGGCTGGCATGACGTTGCACCAGCCTGAGGCACGCCGTGCATTCTCCTGGGGGAGTTGTCCCTGGATCACAGGACCCTGGCAGTGGTGGGATACACAGACTCCCGAGAGGGGAGGTGTGGACAGTGACCTGTGCTCGCACACAGGTTTCTTGGTGGCTGCAGCAGCAGCCTTAGTGTTTCATGCCCGTCTCTGGTGTCCACGCTGATAGTCGGGGCTCACACCCATCTCTGGAGCTTGTTTAGGCGGTCCTCTGAATCCCTTCTCCTCGTGCACTCTGGAACAATGGTCTCTTGCCTCTTCGGCAGGTCCAGACATTTTCCTGGACTCCCTCCCAGCTAGCTGTGGTGCACTAGCCCCCTTCAGGCTGTGTTCATGCAGCCAACCCCTGTCCTCTCCCTGGGATCCTACTGAAGCCCGAGCCTCAGCTCCCAGCCCCCACCTGCCCAAGCAGGTGAACAGACAAGCCTCTTGGGCTGGTGAGTGCCGCTCAGCACCGATCCTCTGAGTGGGAATCTCTCTGCTTTGCCTTCTGCACCCCTGCTGCTGTGCTCTCCGCCGTGGCTCTGAAGCTTTGC
>NW_020174917.1:328700-345483 GCF_003031525.2 Neophocaena asiaeorientalis asiaeorientalis | reverse complement strand
GCTCTCCTCCGTGGCTCCGAAGCTTTCCCCCACCCCCCTGTCTCCACCAGTGAAGGGGCTTCTTATTGTGTGGAAACTTTTCCTCCTTCACAGGTCCCTCCCTGATGTGCAGGTCCCGTCCCTATTCTTTTGTCTTTTTTCTTTTGTTCTACCCAAGTATGTGGAGGAGTTTCTTGCCTTTTGGGAAGTCTGAGGTGTTCTGCCAGCCTTCAGTAGGTGTTCTGTAGGAACTGTTCCACATGTAGATGTATTTCTGATGTATTTGTGGGGAGGAAGGTGATCTCCACGTCTTACTCCTCTGCTATCTTGAAGGTCTCATCTCCCTTCTTCTTGATTACTGTTTTCTTTATTATGTTATAAAAGATTCTGTATTTCTTAAAACAAAATAAACACCTTCATTCCTTCTTATACTCATTTAACTTACTGCTTATGCACTGTAACCTAATTTTTTCTGTCCTTTAGTAAATAAGCATGAAATTTAATTGTCAACAAGTGAGGCTTCTAAGCAGTATTATGCACAATTATATAATAGCTATACAGAAAAACTTTGTCTCACAGTAACATTCCTAGGGTTGATAAGAAAGTTTTCATTAACATATAATTCTCTGGCAAGATGAATGAATAACTTATGTAAAGACAATCAGATAATGAACAGTCTGAGAATCAATACTCAAGTAAAATATATTCATTAAATTAAAAGTTTCTGAATTGCTTACTAGTGAGAATCTGGAATCATTTTTTTATTGTTACTCTTTATTGTTTACTGTTTCATGAGAAGTTTCTTCATTTATTTGTGTACCCTCTACTGCGCAATGGTTTTAAGCATTATAAAAGAGCAACATCAAGCTTCTTTCTTCGCTTTTTACTAGCTTCTATTTACAAATCCATTTGGGGGGTTTCCTCTAATTTTGTGTTGGCTTATGTTTTGATATCACCAACTGTGTTTTCCCCTTTTTATTTCTTAAGTAGGAAAGAATACATTATATTCCTCGTGGTTGCTTTTTCCTTACAGAATTCCCCTGGCTCACCACTGACAGATCTTGATATCCAAGAGGGAGTCAGCTTGCAGGATTAAAGGCAAGAACCTCAATTAGACACTCTCTGATTTCTTCAGATGTTTTTTCTAATCTTTTAATATGGGATTATAGGCAGCTAGAACCTATGGTGCTGTTATAAAAATAGTGAAGACTCTTTGTTCTAAATCATAAGCACCCGACATTTTAAAAATGTCTATTTTTCTTAATTTGAATTAATTCTGGTCTAGATGAGGATAATGAACTTTGGTCAGCTCTTCGCGGTTCTGAGTACAAAATAGCTTGATGAGCACTGTGAAGCACACACACTCCCTCAGAATCTGCTGGAAAACTCCCTCAGAGACTGATTAGTTCACGCTTGTCACAAATAGGGGAGATAATTATGGGGCTTAACAGTCTATGTGGTGGATCTTTTGAGAGGCAATGGGTAGATCTAAGCCTGTCTTTGGATCAACCCTAATTCTTATTATTGCACATATCTTGTGAGGTTTTTTGTGGGGTTTTTTAGCACATCCCCAGAGACTAAACATTTTCTCTTCCCAGAGGATGACATCACATTTCTTTTCCAGAAGATAGAATTGTCCAAATTAGATTATCTTTAATTAGTCTAATCTTATGAGCCATTCCATAAAGTTTATCACACCTGTGCTGGCACCATGTTACAAGATTCTTATTGAATGAACTAATCTTTCCCCACGGAAATGATGCTTATAAACAATGTTGCTGATTCCTTTATTACAATAAAGATTTCCTTCTCTGAAGCTTCAGGTTTCAATAACTGTTTTATGGTTCTCGGTAATATCGGATGACTTTGCTTTAATGAGAATGTTGACTTATTCTGAATATCGCTTGTTACTGAGTTGTTCTACTGCAAAGTGGCTTCACAGTGGGAAAAGGCAAATAATTAAGTTTAAATAATTAAATTTAAATAATTAAAAATTTTAAATAATTAAAAAATTTCAGAAAATTTCATTTTTATAAACTGTAATTCAGGATAATGTTATTTCTTGTTTTATCATAAGGACCATCCACTTCAGTTTCATTCAGCCTTTTCTTTTGGAAATAGGGGCATCTACTCACACACCACATGAAAAGACCCCATTCATTAAAAGGAAATTTCTAGACAGAAAGATAAAACAAATTACCATCTCTAGAAATTATGTCCTAGTGATATTTTATTCAATCTATTTTCTGTCTCAATTGCCATCCACTTAAAACTTCAGGATGTTTCACAAAAATGTGCTCAATTTTTTTTTAAGTCATGGATTAAAATGAATTATAACCTCTGAATTAAAATTGTTGACCTGATGATCTTAATGACATTCCAAATCAGATAATAATGTCTCCAGTTTAACCTTTCTACTCTCTCAAAGCCTCTTAAAATCCTCCACACCAAGATTTTCACTCTTCATTTTAAGAATTTCAATTGGTTTGTGACCTGGATCAAGTCCCTTAACTTTGCGGATTTCTGTCTTATGAACTTTGTAATTAGATGGTTGCAAACATGGTTTGAAAATTTCTAAAACACTCTGATTCTATGATATAAAATGCTGTTGTTCTCTGAGGACTCTCTTCTTCCCAGAAAATGTTGCTCAATTGTTGAGAGTTAAAGGAATTGCTTTTGCCAATGGGCTCCTTGGTTTTTTGAGTGATTACAGTAACTTAAGTTGTGTAACTTCTAATAGAATTATTTTAACACCTGATCTAGTTCCTTGGACTCATTTCTTTAAATAATAAGCTTTCTTAGGGGAAAAAAATCCCCCTTTAAATGAAATAGATGACTGTCTCTTTTCTGTAAAACACCCTCAAAATGAAATCAGATCATTCTTCTCCCTTACCTCTAACATATATTACAATAAGGATCATTAATATATTTGGCACCATTACAATTAAACAGAGGAAAGAACATCTTATTACATCAAAATAAGTGCATTTGCTTCACAGAAGGTTTTTTAGAGTGAAAAATGAGAAAGGCCATATACTCGGTTTTCCTTTATGACTTCCCTAGAAGGAAATAAAATATTTCAAGTGAAAAGCTTACTTTTGGTGGTCTGTATTGGTAAATTTGCTTACTAAAACCAGAAGGGAAAAAATGAGATGATAATTATTGGGAGTTTTGAGTGCTTTTCAAAGTTAAAAAATGATCTCATCAGAGAACTTGAATTCTTAGTAAAATGATGAAATTTCCTTACTTCTTTGGACACAAAGTCATCTCTTCACATTCTCATTTCTTTATATTTTGTTGTTGTTCTCTCTCTCTTCCTATTCCCTCCCTGCTATTTGGATTTAAAAGGAAGAGGTTGCTGCTGGTTTCTGTCTGACTTGGTTTGCATAAGTAGAAAAGACCAGCATTAGACTTTTTCTAAAGAGTAATTGAGACTCAGTCAATCAGACTCAGTTCATTGATTTTTGGATCTGAGCTGCAATGGTGCCTGTTACTGTTAGCCACCCTGGTGAAGCTGAGCAAGGCCTCTAATCCTCTTAAACAGCAGTCAAGAAATTGAGATAAAAGCTGTAATTCAAATTGTTCAAATAACAGATTTGACAAATTAGGAGGGTTCAACCCTACGATGCAAAACAAATTCAGTCTTGGTGGTTATTATATGCTGTGGTTCAACAACACAGATGAGATGCAAATCAGGTCATTACAAAGAAATTGTTAGAAATACTAATAAGAGAAGTAATTCATTTTATTTTGTAAACATAATGAAAAGAAAATTATAATGTAAATGAAATGGTAGCATAAAAGAACAACAATCTTCAGAATTCCAAAAGTCAAAAATTAGGTATTGTACACTGACAATTTCTATGTCCTCTTTGATGGGAAAAAAAGAAAAAAGAAAAGTAAGGTTTAAAAAAATATTTGTTTTGCACATATACTTCTGGTCTAATGACATTTTTAATTTAATTCTGTTAATAAATGAAAACATGAGCAATTTTAGTCTCTACATAATAAATATAAATAGTGTAAATATTTATGCTTATTTGATCATTCAAATAAACTAACAAATCCAGCCAGGCAACTTATTTGGTAATTTCATTGAATTTACTAAAATTATTGTTTGTTTCAGTCAAAAAAAGTTGAGATTTCTCTTTGAATAGACATAGACAAGGGATTTTTAATGAGAATTTTGGTCTACCCTTGATGTTATCATAGATGTATTCTGAAACATTACCCTACTTTGTGTTCACAAATAATGTAGGATGTACTATATACCTGTAGGATGGGGGGAAAATACCTTAAATTTTAATTCTAATATTTCAATTCTTTACTTGTCTTAAGGAAACAGAAATAAAGCAATATATCCATCTCACAGATCACAGAAAGGCATTTCTGTGAGATTTCATAGTTATTTGATTGCATGAGGATAAGGCTGTATCTCTTAAGCTTAACCATTTCAAATACCTTTCCTTTTTCCTTTGTTTCTTATTGGTTTTTTTCCTTTCTATCTTCATATACCCAACACTTAGAATATTACCCAGAACATAATAAGCTGCTGGATAATTGCTTTTCCTGCTGAACGAATGGATGGATGAATGAATGAATGAGTTAAAATGTTTTAATTTAGATGAATTTTAGGAAAGAAAATACTTGTGTGAGGCATTTCATAGCTCCTATTTGGCACTTATAATGCCATTATTTCCTTAGTATGAGTAAGGCTCAACATATTGTTTCTACATATTTAAATATCAAATATTCCTTAATGACTTGGAAATTAAAACTTGACCAAACCTATTAGTCATCATTCTATTAATATTTGGAATTACTACTACTGTATGTTCCTTATGACCAGGGAGTCAATCTAATTTGTCCCTTTATTTCCAGCACCTTACATGTGGTAAGAACACAGTAAATATTAATTAAATGAATGGATGTGTAAATGAGTACATGATTGTGTGATCAACTGAACACTCCCAATATTAGTTGTATCTATTACACAATTGCATTGAAAAGCTGTAGCTAATTGGTCCAAAGCTGCTGCCTAGCGGGCAAGGGTAGTTGAGGGCGGTCAATGCTCATTCAATTTAATTTTCCATACATTTATTGAACAGGTATTGAGCATGTGTCCACTCTATACAGCATTCTGTAGTTGATCCTATGGGAAGATACATAGATATGAGGGATTTATGTATAATAAAGAGACCAAAAGAATACAAAACTTACCTAATTTCCAGATGTGTGGTCCTAGGTGATAGTAGAAGAGGATAATCTCATCATTAAGAGCACAAAGGGGGCCACTGAGGGACTGTCACAAATGAAAATAAGATTAATATATGTTTGATGCCTATAATTTATTCACTTACCTAACAAAGTTACTAAGACAATCCAAACTCCTATCATATTTTCTGCTATGGATAAAAATAATTAAAACCCCAAATAATGACATGTTCTTTGTCTTTGTTAACCTAAAATAGGGGAAGGAGATTTGCTGAGTCTAGTGTTCAACAACTATTGAAGACAATTCCAATAAACAGTCATCAAATATTCCCAAAGGAGACTTTTCAGGCAAAAGATGTCAATGTGCTGATCAAATCAATGCAAATAAGAAAAGCACACCTGATTATATCTCTTAGGGAAAAAATATATTTGTACAATTTAATGGAAATAGAATAATTTGACCATAATAGAATTCTATCAATGTAGCTTATTATTTGGCATCATAAACAAAATCGCCTGAGTCAAAACTCATGTTGCCTGAATTATAAAATGACAAACAAAGCCTGATGTAGAAACTAGCTCTGAATCATTTGAAAAAATTAATATGTGGCAAGAAGAAAAAATCATTTAAATTAGCCAAAATAGTATGAAACTACCAAGGTCACTAAACATTGGCAGGGTTTTACTATTTGGAACAAAAACAACAGGAAGTACTAGCCTGTGTTTGGCTTTTGACGTAAACATTTTGAGTTAAGTCATAAGAATTGATGATATCTCAACTGTCAGTCCTCTTGCATCTTATCTGTCTCTTATCACTGCAGTGAGAAGTCAGACCATTTACTGAACACCTAATATATGCCAACTGTTTGCATCCTAACAAGTCATGCAAGGTGGGTAGCATTATCCATATTTTACGATATGTAAATAGCAAAGCCAGGGGTTGACAGAGGCACTGGCAATATTGAGCCCATCCTGGCCTTTGCTTCTTTGGCATTACTTTTCTCCTTCAGTTGAAGACAAAAAGCCATGAAACAAAATTTGAGTCCAAATATTAGTGTTAAATTTTAGTGTACAGACATACCTCGGAGATAAGTGTGCAATAGCATTATGTCCTAAAAACAATGTACATACCTTAATAATACTTTATTGCTAAAAAATGCTAACCATCATCTGATAATGCAGGACTGCCACAAACCAATGTGTAAAATATACAGTATCTGAAAAACACAATAAAATGAGGTATGCCTGTATGAATAAATAGTGTAAATAGTGTAGAAATTAGCGTCCAAACATTTCTCTAATAGCCTAAGAGAAGTGAGTCTTCTAGAAGGGACGATAACCCAAAGCAAAAAATAATTTCAAAAACTACAAACTATTATTTCCTCAGTGGTCACATCTGTGTTCTTCCTCCTTCTCTGGCAGAATAGTCCCTCTTCATTCCCTGATTCCAACCACCACGAGGCCAGCACAGTGACCGGTCTCAAGTGAGCACCTGTCCAAGCTGGACCAATCATAGAACGTTCATCCTGTAGTGGCATGGAGAGAGCTGATTGGTTGTAGGAGAGCTTGAAGCTGCTCTGAGGGTAAAGGAGAATGGAGAGGTACAGAAGGGATTGCTGGCATCCCAGTCTCTGATTCCAGCCTTGATGTTTCACCACTGAGTTCTGGCAGTTTGAATATAAGAGCTAATATATTCCATGTTTTGCCCAATTTAATTTTATCTGTGGCTATGACACTTGACAATCAAGGCATTCTTATGTACTGATTAGTACAGCCATTGTTTTAAATTTTACTTTTCAAAAAAATGAAAAAATTAAAATTTACTTTTCCATGTCTCCTACTCATTCTTCCTGATCAGGAGAATCTGATGTTCATGAAATTACACCAGCAGTGCTAATTAGCATGCAACAGAGACATCGGGAGATTATCTTAAACACAGATAGCCAGGGCTCTGCTTACAGAGTTTCTGATTCAGTGTATGTGGGGTGGGGCCTGAAAATTAGCCCGTAAGTTCCCAGGTATTACTGCCCCAGGCCCCATACAATCCCACTCCTAGGCATATATCTGGAGAAAATCATAATTCAAAAGGATGCATGCTCCCCGATGTTCACTGCGCACTATTTACAATAGCCAGGACATGGAAGCAACCTAAATGTCCATTGACAGAGGAATGGATGAAGAAGATGGGTACATATATACAATGGAATATTACTCAGCCATAAAAAGGAACAAAACAGTGCCATCTGCAGAGACACGAATGGACCTAGAGATTGTCATATAGTGTGAAGTAACTCAGAAAGAGAAAAACAAATATCGTATAATATTGCTCATATGTGGAATCCAGAAAAATGGTAGAGATGAACTTATTTGCAAAGCAGAAAAAGAGTCATAGATGTAGAGAACAAACTTATGGTTACCAAGGAGGGAAGGGGGTGTGGGATGAATTGGGAAATTGGGACTGACATGTATACACTACTATGTATAAAATAGATAGCTAATGAGAACCTACTGTATAGCACAGAGAACACTACTCAATGCTCTGTGGTGACCTAAATGGGAAGGAAAGCTAAAAAAGAGTGGATTTATGTATACGTATGCCTGATTCCCTTTGCTGTACAGCAGGAAACTAAAACAATATTGTAAAACAACTATACTCCAATAAAAAAATTAACTTTAAAAATGTCATTGGCAATAATAATTTTTGGTCTTATACACCTCACAAGCCTATACAGCTCATATGTAAAACATGGGATACTGAATACAAAAGAAATAACTTTAAAAGCTGAAATAAGAGACTAATAAAAAAATCTTACATGCAAAAAAATAAATATAGGTATTGTCACTGTAGGACTCCTCAAAACTTTTAATATGCTAATATACACATCTTCGAGAGGTAAAATAGAGTATGCAGTGTTTCCCAAACTTTTCTGACCCTGGAAGTCCCCCATTTATATCGAAGAGCATGTCCTAGAACTAGTACTCTACAAGAGCTGGATAGAAAATACCCTGAAACACATAGGTTTTAAGGATGGGCAAATGTTTTTTAGGGACTAGTAAGAAAGGGGCTTCTGAAATAGAAGATGGAAATGAATACTATCACTAACTGTAGCTGGTCAATGGGTTCAACTGATACACGCTCAGTGAGACAATTACTAACATTTGCTTAAAACTAAGGAAACTGAATGTCATAAATTATAGGCATGGACGTGTAAAAAATTTTAAACATACAATGGAACTTTTACTCTTCTATTATAGCTCCTACCTCCTTTTAAACCAATAGACAATTTTAGATCCTTTCCAAATTAAATTGTACTTCTCTGCTGCTGATTAAAGAACAGGAAGCATCTGAATTGAATTGGGAACTTGGTTGTCAACAACACTCATAAACTGGTATGTGACACACAGGCACAGCAATGACTGGTGAGGAAACAGGAGCTGCTGCCCTTCACTAGCTCAGATTTGCTCCAACAATGAGTCGGACCTGAGTTTAAGCCAGATGGAACCAAAGGGTTATAGAAAAATCTAAAATTTCCATTAAGTCCAATTTGCCTCCCCGGACAAGATTGGAGATGAAACAACTAGAATGGATACCTAGTTTTACAAGTCCTTAAGTAGGAGTTTGGGATTAACAGATACACACTACTATACATAAAATAGACAGACAACAAGGACCTACTATATAGCACAGGGAACTATACTCAGTATCTTGTAATAAGCTTTAAGGGAAAATAATCTGAAAAAGAATATATATTATATATGTGTGTGTGTGTGTGTGTGTGTATGTGTGTACATATATGTATGTATAACTGAATCACTGTTCTGTACACCTGAAACTAATACAACATTGTAAATCAACTATGCTTCAATTAGAAAAAAACACCAAACTTTTCCATAACAACAAGTCGTTAGGGAAAAGAATTGTTTTAAATTAAAGTGTTTTAAGGTCCTGATGTTTAAATGTATTTTAAATTATTTTAAATAAACATTCTCATACCTAAGATGTAATTTTTACTGGGAAGTTAGGTTTATTTGGAAGTATGTTCCCTCACCTTATATCTGTTTAAAGAATAATAAGCCTCATCATATAAGATATTCCACTGCTTTGATCAACCTACATATTGAAACACTTCTCACAGATACAGTGTAAGGCAAAGAAAGTTCCTAAGGAATAGTAAGTCTCCAGAATGAGAAACTAAATTATATCATGTAACAGTTAGGTTGACCAAAA
This sequence comes from Neophocaena asiaeorientalis asiaeorientalis, assembly GCF_003031525.2. NCBI lineage: Eukaryota > Metazoa > Chordata > Mammalia > Artiodactyla > Phocoenidae > Neophocaena > Neophocaena asiaeorientalis. Next base: position 336,062 of record NW_020174917.1, on the reverse strand, counting down.
ACAGTATCATCAATCTCGAGAGGATCTGGGTGTTTTAAATATGCCTTATGGAGCATAGATGTCCTAAAGGAAGTCTAAAGAGTATTACTGTTGGCATTTAGACTTAATTTCTTTTTCTTCTCACATCAGAAGTAAGATGGCTGGTCTCATAGACAAGTCACCATTCTACCAAATTACCAACAAGGTTCCATTACCAGCCATGAAGGTTTATATATGTTGATTCTCATATGTGTGTCTCATATGATGTTCTGACAGCAAATCTCTTGACATAAGAACCAACCTGAAAATTCACTGTGTTTACCCAGAGGCTCTAGCAAGTAGAACTCCCTAAAAATCAAATGAATATAGAAATTATAGGAGATAGGAAAATTTAGCAGTTCAGTGGAGTCGATAAGCATTTCAAATTAGTTTTTAAATGTTAAGGATTCAATACAATTGAAATAAGTTGGTCCAAAGGGAAATTTAGTTCTTCACTGATGATTTTACTTATGAATTCTTTTCCTGAACTGGTACTTTATCCACAAATTTAAATATTTTAAAACAATAGCTAGGGGGAATTTAAAGAAATTTAGCATAACAGAAATTTAAACTTAAGACATGTTTTTAGAGCAAAGTTAGTTTTTTAAGTATGTTTTTAAAATAAAATTTTCCCAGAATGGGATAAAAAAGGAAATCAGCTACTTTGGGGAGACTTTAGGACAATATTTGAGTCAGAGCAAAACCCGAGGCTAAAATACCTACTACGGATTTGTTCTAACCTAAATATACATGCTACAGGTTCAGTTTTCTCAGTTGTAAAAAAAGAAATAATTGGCTTAGAAGAATGTTAAAGGCCCTTATATCGCGAAGAAGTCAGAAAGGAGTAATTATTCCATTTTTTTTTAATCAAAAGAAAATTTAAATGAGAAGTAGCTTTCTCCTCCAAAAAGGTAGGTCATTTCAGGATTTGAAGTCTATGGTCTTTAAAGACATAGTCTCAACATTGTTACATGAGCAATGCATAAAATTGCGTTTTCATCTGCCCCTCTTCACTATTTATTTCTGGACATCATTCCCGGAATTTCAACTTCTACAAAGCAGAAGACTGAGTTGCGGCAGAAGGGGCCCTTCTCACTGTGAATTTAAATAAAAACATATGGAGTACAGCTTTCAAATATATTTAATCTATTTGTACTCCTTTGTTCCTAATAGTCTTGATTTTCCATATCCACCACTATCGAATATGTAGTAGTCTCTCTAAAATAAATAAGATCATTTTTGGAAGTATATAGATATAAAAATATTTTTATATTTTATATTTTAAAATATAATATATAATATAAGAAGTTTACAACATAAAATATAACAAAAGTAAAAACACTATGTAATGAAACAATAAATAGGGAGATGTAGTTTTTTAAAGATATACCATTTGAAAATTCAATGAAATACAGTATGATAAATCCCAGAATAATTGTAGAACTAAATCAAATCCAAATCCCTGTTTCATCAGAAAGTATGTGGAACCACAGGATGGGGACCAGTTTGTTACTGAACTGAATTGCTGTCAAGTGATTACTTCAGGTGATGCTGAAGTCGTAAGAGCCCATAAAGTCCTTAACACTAAATCTTACCCGAAATGGCAACATAATTCACGATGCCACATTTCCCACACCCAGGGTCTTTAAGGGAGGTGGAAGAAGGAGCAAACAAAACCAGGCAAACATTTCTCTATGGGACCTGGGTAAGCATGTATGTATAAGTGTAGATAAGTGATGCTCTCAGCAACGGGACTACAAGCCCAAGGAGCAGTGGTGGAAAACCGAGCTCCTATTTCCAAAACAAAGATACACTGGGTGGCCGCAGGAGGCCCGACAGAGAAGCAGCACTACTTTGGAAACCAGAGGCACGCGTGTTATTATGGCTCCCCTCCACAGAGGGAAGGTTCTGGCAAGAGATTTCCGTGCAAAATATAAACCTTAGCAAAAGTAACATAAACAATAGGTGGGCACCTCTTCTCCCGTATATGTGACACCTGTGAGGAATGGAAGCGTGGAACTAAGAAAGAGGCCACAAAATATTCTAGGTCTGGAGTCTAAGGGCTTTTCAGTTTCTTCCTAAAAAGAAGAATTTTACAATTACATGTGGATATTGGGCTTTGAAAATTATCGTCTTCACTCTCAGCTAGAAATGGAATTATCACTCATCTGACTTTTAGCTACATCATTTTTGTTCAGAGAATGGAAATATTAAGGGAAACATTAAAGGAACTATGTAGCCCAAACCTCTTCAGGTTACAGGTGAGGATATTGGCATCAAGAAGGGTAAAGAAGCTTTTCTTTTTTTCATATTATATGGCTACTTAGGTACAGAGCTAGGTCCAGGACCGTCTCTAGGCTCCTTTCTCTAGCTCAATGCTACCACTTTATTAAGATATCTTATCATAGATAGGCTTCATTAAAATTTTAAAACTGCTTACTGTCAATATGTTATGCTGTACTGCCAGCTTATTTTTGGAACTGATGTCCTTTTTAGATTCCTACAATGTAAGTCACATAGCCTATAAAATTTAAAAGACCTAAAGAGGAGATCCTAGCCTGATAATCCTTGGTGGCATACTGATTCCTTTAAAATCTACTCACCAGAATTGATGAAAAGTGTCTTAAACTTGGCCTGGGCAGAAGGCAGTTGGACAAAGAACTTCTGCAGTTTCGGGTATACACTTTAGATTGATTGTTCAATCAGGAACATGATTACAACATTGTCCTCACAAAGATATATAAAATATTTATTCCGTGTCATGTTCTTTCTTACAGTTACAATAAAAAGAGGTCTCTTACTCACCCACAGGTGACAATGGCTGAGGAAGAAGCAGGGTTCCATGTAGAAATGAAGCAGAGACTCAGAGTAGGCATTGCCAGGTTTGCATATGAAATCAGAGCAACGCTGTAAGGAAATATGTAGCCCAAGGTTATGAGACATCAGTGATTCATTTATCAAGAAAAGGAGAAAAAAACAGAAATATCTCATTGAATATTATCAGTCTCAAATTTTTCCAATAGATTTATGACTTTATGTTAGTAAGGAGGGTAATAACAACGTCACTTATGATGCTATATGTTATATGTATAAGTATGCCTGTAGTTAATAGAATTTATCAGGCAGTAGGTTTGGGCACCATTTAAAACATGGGTCAGAGGGGCATTAATTCTATTCAAAATGTCCATCTGTTGCTGCCCAACGTGCACAGAAGGTTGCATAGCAACCCGTAGAACTGCATGGATCTGGTTGGCCTCCCTCTGTTGCTTTTGTTTGCCCTCTGAGAGAGTTGCCCTTGATGGAGAAACAGTAGGTGTTCTTTTATTTATATATATATTTATTTTTTTGGCTGGAGCTTGGCCTGGTGAATGGGGGCTCATTATAGCCTGCTGAGCTAGATGGCATTGTGAGGCAATATCTGACATATGAATGTAATTTATCTTCCTGGCATGATTCTTAGTCCCAAATTGATCCCCAAATTCCTAGAACTGTGGAAGTAGAGCAATTAAAAAGAAAATACCAGGACCTTTTACTTCTATACCCCAGAAAAACACCCAGCAGTGCAGGCAGAGAGAAGATTCCAGAAGTCTGATTACATTTTGAGGCACTTAGTCACAGTCAGACTACTCAGTTTTCGCATTTCTGAACTTTGTAACTCTACATACTACAAAATTTGTTAAATTAGAACATTTCTCAGGAAATTGGACATTCTTACATGTCTCTTTGCAACATGTATCAATTCTAAATGCCTACATTTTCTGGGCTATTATTGTATTTTTTAGCTATCCAGTAAAATTTGCAATGAATTTAAGCATCTATAATCTCACATAACATAAGCATTTACCTGGCTTACTTTATTTCCAGTATCAGCTGTTATCTGGGAGTAGAACAAATAGTTCCTATGTGCTCCCTAGGTGTCATGGATGTAACCGTGGGCCACTGATAAATAGCAGTCTTAACAGATCTTTGCAATCAAAGCCATCAATAAAATACTCTTGAAGAAAACAAGAGTTTTCTTGTTTGATATAATTGAAAACACCATATTTTGAGAGAAACTATTACAGTGCCCTAATACGTAAACATGACACCAAAGTATTTTATTTTAATTGGTGTTATAACTCGAGTTAGCTGTTTATGTTTTATTTATGGCACAGCCCAAGAAATGCCTTTCCTTTAACTCTGAGGAATCTATATATTTCAATTTCAAGCAATTCTAACACCTACTTTTTTCAGTTAATAATCTTTAAACTAACTTTTAATAAAGACCTAGTTATCAAGGGAACCCTTGAGAACATTTCTGAAGTGTTTTGAGGGGAAGTAGATAATATGAATAATACTCTTTACCATAACTGTTATTAAAACTAGAGAGCCCAGATGTGAATCCACACTTGTGTAGGCAATTAATCTATGACAAATGAGGCAAGAATATACAATGTGGAAAAGACAGCTTCTTCAATAAATGGTGCTAGGAAAACTAGACGGCTACATGTAAAAGAATCAAGCTGGACTATTTTCTCATACTATATACAAAAGTAAACACAAAATGGATTAAAGACTCAAATATAAGACTTGAAACCATAAAACTCCTAGAAGAATACATAGGCAATATGTTCTTTGATATTGGTCTTAGCAATATTTTGGGTGGTATGTCTCCTTAGTCAAGGGAAACAAAAGCAAAAATAAACAAATAGGACAAATAAGACTATATCAAACTAGAAAGCTTTTGCACAGGGAAGGAAACTATCAACAAAACAAAAAGGCTGCCTACTAAATGGGAGAAGATATTTTCAAATGATATTTCTTTTGTTTTCAAATGATATTTCTGATAAGGGGTTAATATCCAAAAATATACAAAGAACTCATACAACTCAACATTAGGAAAACAGATAACCCATGTCCATTGCAGCATTAGCCACAATAGCCAAGATATAGAATCAACAGAAATGTCCCTCAAGAGATGAATGGCTAAAGATGTGTTATATATATATGTATATATATATATATACACACATATATATATACACTTACATATATATGTATATATAATGGAATATTATTCAGTCATGAGAAAGAAAGAAATCCTGCCATTTGCAACAGCGTAGATGGACCTTGAGGGCATTATTGTTAAGAGAAATAACTCAAACAGAGAAACACAAATACTGTATGGTCTCATGTATATGTAGAAGTTAAAAGAACCGAATTCATAGAAACAGAACAGATTGGTGGTTGCCAGAGGTGCAGGGTGGGGGAAATGGATGAAGGTGATCAAAAGGTATAAACTTCCAGTTATAAGATAAATATTACCTGTGGTTTCACTTTCCATGGTTTCAGTTATCCATGGTGAATAGCAGTCTGAAGTATTAAATGAAAAATTCCAGAAGTAAGGGCTTCCCTGGTGGCGCAGTGGTTGAGAGTCTGCCTGCCGATGCAGGGGACAAGGGTTCGTGCCCCAGTCCAGGAAGATCCCACATGCCGCGGAGCGGCTGGGCCCGTGAGCCATGGCTGCTGAGCCTGCGCGTCCGGAGCCTGTTGCTCTGCAACAGGAGAGGCCACAACAGTGAGAGGCCCGCGTATCGTAAAAAAAAAAAAAAAAAATTCCAGAAGTAAACAATTCATAAGTTAAAAAAATTCAATTGAAAAATGGGCAAAGGACCCAAATAGACATTTTTTTAAAACAAGGCATACAGATGGCCAAAGGCACATGAAAACATGTTCAATATCACTAATCAACAGGAAAATGCAAATCAAAATCACCATAGGATATAACTTCACACGTATTAGAATGACTATCATCCAAAAGATAGGAAATAACAAGTGTTGATGAGGGTGTGGAGAAAAGGGTGCCTTCATATACTGTTGGTGGGAATGTAAATTGGTGCAGCTACTACAGAAAATGTTATGGAGGTTCCTCAAAACATTAAAAATAGAACTACCACATGATCCAGCATTTCCACTCCTGGGTAGCCAGGAAAACAAAAACACTAATATTAAAAGATTGCAACATTATTTACAATAGCCAAGATATGGAAGCAACCTAAAAGCCCACCAATAGATGAATGGATAAAGAAGGTGCGGTATATGTTTATTGTATGGTGAAATACTACTCAGCCATAAAAAATAATGAAAGCTTGCCATTTGTGACAAGGACAAGGCCATGATTTCTGCATCAGAGAAATTCTTGCTACTTGAAAACAGTTCTTGATATACTACTGAGTACCTGATTCTGGGACACCAAACAAATTGAAGGCCTTAACAATGCGGTGAACTTTTGACCAATGGAAATGGAAAGCTGGCAGGTATATTCCTCTTCCTTCTCTTCCTGAACAAATTGTCTTTAGATGCAGTTGTTCTTGTGGTTTCTCAGAAGACAGTTCTGTGAGACTGAGTGACCAATTGCACTAGATAGCTCAATAGCATCTCAGTTCAGTCTAGCTTCTGTCCTGTATCACTTGCTTTTTCTCTCACTCCTGTGTTCCTGTGATATTTTCTAATAAATTAGTAACACAAAATCTTTGCCTCAGGCTCTGCTTTCTGGGGGAACTAAAGATAAGACATCTCTCCTGCTTAAGTCTCTTCAGTGGTTAAAGTCGTTGTTTCAACTTTACCTTTCCAGTCACCTCTCCCAACATGCCTTGCCTTGCAGTTTATGCTCTAATGATATCAAATTGATTTGATTCACAGAAAACATGCTGTTTCATACCTTTAGACCTTGGCTTACCCTCTTTACTCAATCAGAAATGCCACCTTTCATTCTGACTTAATTATCTTGTAGTAATCATTTCAGGGTTTTCTAAATCAACTTTTGTGTTTTTTCTTAGTAGTAAGAGGTATGACGTGTAATAATCTATCATTTGTCTTACAGGGGATTGTCTGGTATGCCCTAGACCACTGATGCACTTGAAACTTCACCAATGTAGCAGGACCCTGAATCTTCATGACATTTCTCTCCCATACTCCGGTGTACATGTGTCACACAAGGGCCTCTAGAATAAACTGGACAGCCATTAGGATACAATTTGAGGGAGAGTGGATCACCTATGAGAAAATGCAAAGGATATTTTGAAGCTATTGGTTAAGTATCTGGACCTTAGAATTCAGACTGTTGCTTGAAGTAAAGGGGAATCTATACTCTGGGAAGGAAGGTAAAGAATTCACCTGAGAGGGAGTAACATTCAAGAATATGTGCTCTCCTTTGATATGAAGGAAGTACTTTGGAATCAAGAAGGCTGCAGGGACAGATTTATGACCCAGGCTTTGAGAATTTAGAAAACTTTGCTGAACAAAGGAATCAAGGTTGCTGTTTATAAGCCAAATCAATGTTGCTGATTATAGCTCAAGCTATAA